>NC_133330.1:17016164-17208918 GCF_042186555.1 Aquarana catesbeiana
CGAAGCCTTCTATGCCCAAGCGTTAAAGGTTATACTTGCACATAAGAGTATAGAAATGTGAGCTAAATGGAGCTGTTGTCCATGTTGGTGGGGCGGTTGGGGAATTCTGTAGCCAACTTGGTGGCCTTTGTAGGGCAGGGTTTCTCAACCCTATCCTCAAGTACCCCCAACAGGCTACGTTTGAAGGTTTTCCTTTATCTTGCACAGGTGCTTTAAATCAGTCAATGGCTTGGTACATTTGACAGCTATTTTATCTAAGGGAAATTCCCAAAACATGGCCTTTTGGGGGTACTTGAGGACAGGGTTGAGAACCACTGTTGTAGGGGGATGAGGTTTCTGGAGGGGAGTTGGGAGCACTGTTGGAGGTTGAGGGGGCACTATGAAGGGCTAGAGACTCTACAGAAGTTTGAGTGGGCACTGTGGGGGGGGGGGAGTGGAGAAACACTGTGGACCACTGTGGTGGGATCTGGAAAGCACTGTGGGAGATTAAAGGATCTACAGCTGGCTGAAGGTCCAAGAGGGTGGAGGCTGCAGCTCGGCACAGTGGGCCATGGCCTGGTGGTTGACGACCACTAATTTTAGGTATTGATCGCTATTCAAGGATGATAGGCCTGAAAACATCCTGTAATGGTGGCCACACACATACTGATATGATCAGACTAAGTGACTTAATGTGAAGCTTCTCTGTCATACTGTAACCTGTAATAAAACTGAACCTCAAGTTGTATTTGTTCCTCACAGATCTTTCCTTCTCCATTGAGTGATTTCCTCTTTATACACAGGCTGCTACCATGGGAATGGGGAGACCTACAATGGACCTGCCAGTAGGACCAGGAAGGGGCTTCCGTGCCGCAACTGGAGTGAGAAAGCCAAAGATATTCAGTATGTCCAACCTTGTAAATGTCAAAGTCTAGGCAAGAGACAGAAAATCAGCGGAGTCTGAATATTGGAATCGCGTTGGGACAGTCCCCAACAGATGAATAAAATGCAGATTCTATTATAGATGATGGATTTGTAAAATAAAAAATCTGCTATAATAGACTGAGACTTTTGCTTCTTGCATCCAGGTTTAGCTTTGGCGAGACTCTGCAGGAAAACTATTGCCGGAATCCAGATGGTGACAGTCATGGCCCCTGGTGTTACACCAAGGACCCCAAAACACCCTTTGATTACTGCGCCATCAAACCTTGCGGTAAGAGTCACGCACATGGCGGCCATGCTGGTAACACCAGTCGCTGTGACGATTTGCTTGGTAATTGTCTCCTGATTTATTTTGTATTTATTTTCTCTGACAGATGAAGGGTCTGCCAGCAATCTAAAAGAAGCAGGTAAGACCTTCCGATTGTGCTCAATAGGCTTTGAAATTCTTCCTAATAGAGGTAGGAAAACCCACCTTGTTTGTATGTATTACACCAATATTTTTGTAACCAAAAATGAATTTCCTCTCCAAATGTTTGTGTTTGCGGAGGTGGCATTGTATAGAGGAGATCCCAGCCAGTTTCCCCTATTCACCAGACATCGATCTCAGGATGGCAACGTAGGGTTTACAGATGAGAGGTTTAGAGATTTGACCTTTGAAATATTTTATAGGGATTTGAGCAGCCAAAAAGAAACATGTCTTGGGGGGTCTTAAAGTACACCCTTATTCAGGGTTTGTACAGATTTTGGAGCAGTCTTCCAACTGGCACATACTGTGTGGGGGTATCTATAGTATGCTAACCACATAACTGAAGAAAGGGGCCTTCACCCTGAAACGTGTTGGTATGTTTTACGGATATTTGATCACATGGGCAAAATTCTTAGCATTGAAATGTAGGAAGGCCAAATGTTCTCAATTATGAAGGGCTTTCACCATGGGGTCCATTCTTCTCTGAGAGACGCCTTGATTGAAGCACTACCCCCCCCCCCCCCCCCAACATGAATCTGCTGCAACCATCACAAATCATCATCTGATCCAGCTCCATCATAACTGTTATCCATTGAGATTTGAACTATTTGGATGATGAATATTTTTTCTTTGGATGGATAAACTGGGTGTCTCCCAACCTTCGTTTTTATTTTTAACAAGGAGATTGTGTGTGTGATTGGTGGGGTGGTCTTTGTGTCCCTGCAGAGAGAATAGAGTTTGACTCATGTGGCAAAAGATTTGAAAATTCTCCCCCCCAGAGATCCCGGATAGTTGGTGGTTTACCGGGAAACTCGCCCTGGACCGTGAGCCTACGTAACAGGTGAGGGGGAAATTGAAAAAAGCCACCCAGAACCCAGTTCCTGGTCCTGAGTTTGGCACTTTATGTTTTTTTTTTTTCCTTTTTTTACTTCATTCAGACAAGGAGACCATTTCTGTGGGGGGTCCTTGGTGAAGGAAGATTGGGTGATCAGCACTCGCCAGTGTTTTTCTTCATGGTAAGAAGAAGTTTCAGGACAAGTAAGTGTATGATAGGCTGCATACTGTCCAGCGCTCAGTTATCTCTCTCCTGCAGTGACGCTGATCTTTCTGGATATCACGCTATGGTGGGAACGCTCTATATCAACCCAGGACCCAATGACCCAGACAAACAGTCTGTACCAATCAGTAAGATCATGTGTGGGCCCGCTGCCTCAAGCCTGGTGATGCTGAAACTAGAGAGGTGAGAAAAGCACTTTTAGTGCTCGTCTTTGTGGCTCAGACATTTTTCTTAGGTTGTCCATATTTGGCTCAGGCGTTTTCTTTTATACACTAGTTACTTGGAGTATGTTGACTCTCTGACAAAATCAATTTTTAGCACGAACGTAAATGTCTGTGCTCATATTATAACTTTGGGGTTCCTAGTTAAGTCTTTGGGTTCATAATTAGAGTGTTGGGTTGAGATTTGTAGTTGAGTGCTGGGTCGGGTTCCTGGTTAGGTTGAGTGTTAACTTTGAGTTTCTACTTACGTTGGTTTGGGTTTTCCTAGTTGGGATGATTGTTGGCTTTGGCTTCCTAGTTACATTGGGTTGGGGTTTCTAGTTGGTTTGAGTGGTAAGTTGAGATTTCTAGTTAGGATGAGTGTTGGGTGGGGGCCTCTTACAGTGAGGGGGGGGGGGGGGGGAGTATTTGATCCCCTGCTGATTTTGTACATTTGCCCATTGATAAAGAAATGATCAGTCTATAATTTTAATAGTAGGTTTATTTTAACAGTAAGAGACAGAATAACAAAAATATTCAGAAAAACTAATTTCATAAAAGTTATAAATTGATTTGCATTTTAATGAGTGAAATAAGTATTTGATCCCCTATCAATCAGCAAGATTTCTGGCTCCAAGGAGCCTTCTATACAGGTAACGAGCTAAGATTAGGAGCACTCTCTTAAAGGAAGTGCTCCTAAGCTCAGCTTGTTACCTGTATAAAGGACACCTGTTCACGAAAGCAATAAATTAGATTCCAATCTCTCCACCATGGCCAAGACCAAAGAGCTGTCCAAGGATGTCAGGGACAAGATTGTAGATCTACACAAGGTTGGAATGGGCTACAAGACCATCGCCAAACAGCTTGGTAACAGTTGGTGCGATTATTTGCAAATGGAAGAAACGCAAAATAAATGTCAATCTCCCTCGGTCTGGTGCTCCATGCAAGATCTCACCTCCTTGGAGTTTCAATGATCATGAGAATGGTGAGGAATTGGCCCAGAACTACACGGGTGAATCTTGTCAATGATCTCAAGGCAGCTGGGACCATAGTCACCAAGAAAACAATTGGTAACAGTGAAGGACTGAAATCCTGCAGCGCCCGCAAGGTCCCCCTGCTCAAGAAAGCACATGTACAGGCCCGTATGAAGTTTGCTAATGAACATCTGAATGATTCAGAGGAGAACCGGGTGAAAGTGTTGTGGTGCAATGAGACCAAAATCGAGCTCTTTGGCATCAACTCAACTCTCTGTGTTTTGGAGGAGGAATTCTGCCTATGACCCCAAGAACACCATCCCCACCGTTAAACATGGAGGTGGAAACCTCATGCTTTGGGAGTGTTTTTCTGCTAAGGGGACAGGACAACTTCATTGCATCAAAGGGCCAAGTACAGTCAAATCTTGGGTGAATACCTCCTTCCCTCAGCCAGGGCATTGAAAATGGGTCGTGGATCGGTCTTCCAGCATGATAATGACCCAAAACACATGGTCAAGGCAACAAAGGAGTGGCTCAAGAAGAAGCATATTAAAGTCCTGGAGTGGCCTAGCCAGTCTCCAGACCTTAATCCTATAGAAAATATGTGGAGGGAGCTGAAGGTTCGAGTTACCAAACGTCAGCCTTGAAACCTTAATGATTTGAAGAGGATCTGCAAAGAGGACAAAATCCCTCCTGAGATGTGTGCAAACCTGGTGGCCAACTACAAGAAACGCCTGACCTCTGTGATTGCCAACAAGGGTTTGGAAATGGGTCAAATACTTATTTCACTCATTTAAAATGCAATTCAATTCATAACTTGAAATTTTTGAAATGTGTTTTTCTGTATTTTTTGTTTTTGTTTTTTTGTTATTCTGTCTCTCACTGTTAAACCTACCATTAAAATTATAGGCTGATAATTTCTTTGTCAGTGGGCAAATGTACAAAATCAGCAGGGGATCAAAATCTTTTTTTCCCTCACTGTAGTTATGTGAAGTGTTTGGTTAAAGTTTCTAGTAAAGTTGAATATTGAATGATGGTTCCTAGTTTTGAGTGTTAAATTGGGGTTTCTAGTTGGGTTGTGTTGGGGGGGCGGGTTTAGTTGGGTTGAAGATTGGGGTTTCTAGTTAGCTTGAATGTTATGTTGGTGTTACTAGTTTGGTTGAATATTGGGCTGGGGTTCTTAGTTGGATGGGGGTTCTTGGTTGGGTTGAGTGTTTGGGTTGGGGTTCCTAGAGATGAGGCTCTATTAGGCTCGGGGCGCAGAGCCCACCAAGTTGTGTGACAATAGCGAATCGATATTCGCTATGGTCTTCCTGATTCTTCTCCTCCTGGCCGATCAGGAAGTGGGTCCTTAGACACCTGATTGGCCAAGAGGAGAAGCGATCCTATTGGCCGCCGAGGAGGAGACTCTGGGCACCAGGAGGAGGAGACGCTGCCCAGAGGAAGCGCTGCTTGTGACCTGGATGGCGCAAGTGCGAGGCTGGTGACTGACCGCGGGTGCAGGGGCGGATATTGGCAGTTGGATTGTTTGCCACCCCCCCAAAAAAATATACCACCAGCCGCCACTGCCAGACGGTAATCTGCCACCGTCATGTCTGTTCATTCAGGCTCCTTTTTTCAATAAGTTTTCAAGTAGAACTTTGGTCTTCAGAAACTTTCAGTTTTGGTTTCTACAACTTTCAGTTTTGGTTTCTACCTTGGGGCAACGAGAACGCGCTCTCATTTTAATTGGGTGTGAAACTTCATGTGCTGAGAATTCCTACAGCAGAGCTAATTGTAACAATTGTCAGAGGCAGAATAACAACGTTCCTCTCTGTGGGGGCTCCTTACACTGCAATGTCACAGCATGGGGGCGATTTTGGGTGGGCGGTCGGTGCTGTTTGGTGTGAACACTGAGCCGCCTGGGGCAGGAAGACCAGTCACCCGGGGGGGTGATGGGTGAGAAATATATTGCAATGTCTTTATTACGCCTTTTATTCCTACATGTGTGTGTTTTTTTTTTTTTTTTTTTTTTTTTTTTTTTTCCAATTGGCTTTTTTAAGGTAGTTGCAATTGTCTCCCCAATCCCTAGCTTTACAACATAATGTTTCCTTGCCTTAAAAACAAATCTGCAGTTCGGGAATCCTAATTCCAGTGGCTGCTTACTTGGTCCTGGTAGTGACCCGCTGAGTAGTGCAGCCTAGAATTAGTCCGCACGGAGGTGATAATCGATTGCCCAGCGCTGCTATCGCCATGTACTGAGTCTGCAGTCTGTCTAATCTGATCTCTCTCTCTCTCTCTCTCTCTCTCTCTCTCTCTCTCTCTCTCTCTCTCTCTCTCTCTCTCTCTAGACCGGTCACCCTGAACACCCGGGTGGCTCTGATCTGTCTCCCGCCAGAGCGATATATTGTTCCTCCGGACACCGAGTGTGAGATCGCAGGCTGGGGGGACACACAAGGTGAGTCGCATTGTACACAGGCCTCTCTGGGGCTTTCATTGCACAGTTTTTGAGGTTGTTGAGAATTTATCCATATACATCGGTGAATCTACTTCTCTGGGCAAATGTTAATGAAAAAAAAAAAAAATCATGCAGTTTTATACTCCAAAATTTTAAATATGATCTGTGGTCTTCCCTTCAGTCTTGCACAGTTGCTCAGGTTCCTCTCCTGGACTGAAATTGCTTAGTTTGATTTCACTGCACACTGTGAGCTTCTCACAATGTGCATTACAAGCTGCAGCAAGTCAGAGCCCCACCTCATTTACTGTCTGGAGGACATCCAGCATCATCTAGATCTTACTTCTGCAAACTAACTGTCCCACCATTTTCATTCCCCGGAATTCAGTTCTTTAAGTCATTGAGGCTCAGCATCACATGGGGGGGGGCTGTATACAAATATAGCACAAGAATGCCCACTCCTCCAGACCTAACATCCCACTTTCAAGGCATTTTATTATTTGCATAACTCCTCAGGGCTGCTGTTAGAAATCATGGGGCCCCGTACAGCCTAAAAAATGCACAGTGTGGCGCTATTAAGTGAATACAAAAAAAGTAAGCATAAATATTTAAATCAAAAACATCTCATGTGAGCATTTGTGACAGTGACTAGTGGAAAAGTAACACATATGTGTATATAGATGAATTAAGCATCAAAGGCAAAATCAAATATAGAGTCCATAACACCAAAAAGAAAAGTCCGTGATGGCAGTGTGTAAATGGTATACAGGTATACTTCTTGTATATGCAGGAAGATCAATTAGACCCGGTAGCCTGGTAGATGAATGGACCATAAACGACCAGAGGTGCACAGAAATTTAAAAACGGTGCCAGGACCATCACCAGAAGATATGGAGGCTTACCAGAAGTAGTGGCCTGAAATAGCATATGCTAGAACAGGTCAAGTAGGCTTGGTGACCAACTGGTCTGGATGTATTGTCTGGATAGATGTCATCACCACACCAACGGAGGGAAGGGGGGGAAGCAATCAGCACGATTTCCTCGAAGATAATCACACCACCAAGCCAAGCGAAAGATTCATGTACCATCTGCTCTGTGCAATGGTCAGATCCCCAATCTCCTCTTCTAGGGTCCACTTGGCTCCTCCTCTTCTCAGTAGAGAAGAGGAGGAGCCAAGTGGACCCTAGAAGAGGAGATTGGGGATCTGACCATTGCACAGAGCAGATGGTACATGAATCTTTCGCTTGGCTTGGTGGTGTGATTATCTTCGAGGAAATCGTGCTGATTGCTTCCCCCCCTTCCCTCCGTTGGTGTGGTGATGACATCTATCCAGACAATACATCCAGACCAGTTGGTCACCAAGCCTACTTGACCTGTTCTAGCATATGCTATTTCAGGCCACTACTTCTGGTAAGCCTCCATATCTTCTGGTGATGGTCCTGGCACCGTTTTTAAATTTCTGTGCACCTCTGGTCGTTTATGGTCCATTCATCTACCAGGCTACCGGGTCTAATTGATCTTCCTGCATATACAAGAAGTATACCTGTATACCATTTACACACTGCCATCACGGACTTTTCTTTTTGGTGTTATGGACTCTATATTTGATTTTGCCTTTGATGCTTAATTCATCTATATACACATATGTGTTACTTTTTCACTAGTCACTGTCACAAATGCTCACATGAGATGTTTTTGATTTAAATATTTATGCTTACTTTTTTTGTATTCACTTAATAGCGCCACACTGTGCATTTTTTAGTTGTTCTGTTTTCCCTGAGTCTACGGGTGTGTTGGCTGCTTACTTAGTTTGTTTAGCGCAGCGCTGTATCATATTTCCTAAAATTTTGCCCCGTACAGCCTACCTGATGGGGAAAATATAAAAAAAAAACTCTTCTTTTTTTATACATCACGGGACACAGAACCTCAGTAATAACTGATGGTTATGTAGGTACCTTTAGGTATTGGACACTGGTCACACCCTAAGCAGGAAGTTCAACCCCCTATATAATCCCTCCTCTTACAGGGATACCTCAGTTTTTACACCAGTGTCTTAGGTGTTGGACGTGTAAAGATGTCCTGTGCTGAGCTCTAAAGGGAATATCCTGATATCCTATACTGGGGCAAGCCAGGTGAACCGGATGCATTTCAAAGTGTCCTTTCTAGGCCGAATTGGATGGTACCTGGGCCTCGTGTCCGAAGAAACGAGGTTTTACCTGTAACGCTTCTCTTTTTAGAGAGCTGGACCCCGCATTTTCAGAAAATGGTTTTTCTAGCCTT
Organism: Aquarana catesbeiana; assembly: GCF_042186555.1. Classification (NCBI taxonomy): domain Eukaryota; kingdom Metazoa; phylum Chordata; class Amphibia; order Anura; family Ranidae; genus Aquarana; species Aquarana catesbeiana. Next base: position 17,024,497 of record NC_133330.1, read on the forward strand.
ATTTCTGGCCGGGTGCTTTACAGGCCCAGAACTGCGGATCCCCCTATTCGTAGGGGGCCCCAGTGTCTGAAGGTTTTTTCCAAACGGAGCCCACCGTGAGAGGTGAAGATTGGGTCTGTATAACAGAACCCTGCGGCTGGATAAGGTAAGGGAGATTCCACAGAATTTTTTAATTCTAGTAGGTTTTCTCCTTTAAGGTAAATGCATGCTATGCCTATTGACACCACCGGGGGCTGCCAAGAGCACAAGCACATACCTTCTCATGCTGATGTCTGTCTCAGTGTTTTCACGCTGCACAAGCTCCTCCCCCCGGCTCCAGGTAGGATGGGATGGGGGTTCTCCTCTGGATATTCCCCCCAGAATAGGGGGAGGCCACAGGTGGTCCGTGAGGCGGTAGTATACCGCACTATCACCGCCGCCATTGCCACATGCAGGCCCCATCACTGCCGGCCTCTCTCCTTCCTCCTCCACCCCCAGCCTTTCCTCCATGCTTGTGCTGGAGGGTCAGCTCACGCGGGAAGCGCACGGTTTTTTGAAAAACGAAAGGGGGGGGCGGTAGAGGGGGCAGGGGAGCGTCAGCGCGTCCAGTGTGCTCAGATGCTCACATTGCCGGCAGCAAGGCTATAAGAGGCACACTTTACAGGTGGACACAGAGCTGACGGTCGCATGTAAGGTGGGATACAGGCATTCTCCTAGGCAGCATTTACTAAGGAAACACCAGACTGGGCATTTGGTAGCAAGGCTTTTGCCAGACTACATCGCTCAGCAGTCAGTGTTCATTTTGTGATACCTCCACCTTGTTGCTTTGCACTATGGGTAGAAGAGGTTCAAATACCCCAAGAACCAGAGACTCTAGGGGATCTCCTTCAGGTTCTGAGGGCCCCTTTTCTGCAGCACCTTCCCCCCTTAGGGGCCAGGGACGGCTAGCCAGGGAGAGCCGTTGGGGTCAGGGGCTACACCTGCTTCTGGCACTTCAGCCCCTGTATACATTACACAAGAGGTTTTTTTCCTCAACTATTAAGGGTTTAGAGGAAAGATTAATGGCCGTAATTGCATCTTCACTCAGTGGAAGAAAACGCACTAGGTCTTCCTCTGTTACCCGGGACCCTCAGGAGAGGAGCTCTGGGATAGGGGCGAAAGATCCCTTTCAGAGGATCTGGATGGGACGGATGATTCCTCCTGAGGGGTCAAGTGGAGAAGGGCCCTCTTCGCTTCTCAGGATGAGAAAGGCTTAGTACAGATCCTTGCTGGATTGGTCCGCTTCACATTTAAAGTACCCGTATCTGAATCAGTGAAAGAACCCTCTATTTCTTTGAGGTCACTGAAACCTCCTCAAACAACACATGCTTTGCCTGTTCATAATTTACTTGAAAAAGCTCATTTATTCTGAGTGGGATCATCCAGATAAACGTTTTATTTTCCGCCGAAAAAGTTTCCAACACTATCCTATGGAAGAAATGTTTATAAAGATGTGGGGGATACCGGCCGTTGATGCCGCCATTTCCTCTGTAAATAAAAGTCTGACTTGTCCTGCAGACAATGCTCAGATGCTCAGGGATCCTGTGGATAAAAAGATGGAATCCCTATTGAAGGATATTTTCTCCTTAGCAGGTTCAGTAGTTTAAGTCTATCAATACTTAAGAGACCATGTTAAGCAGGTCATCAAGGTTCTACCTGAACAGCAGGCCCAGGGGTTGGCTAACCTTCCAGCGGCCTTATGTTTGCTGTTGACGCCATTAGAGATTCTATCAGGCAAACCCCTCGTCTTTCACTTGGGTTGGTGCATATGCGTAGAATCTTATGGCTCAAGGATTGGTCAGCTGAAGTACCATGTAAGAAACTTCTGGCTGAATTTCCATTGCATAGTGCAAGGTTGATTGGAGAAGACTTGGATAATTCTAAGAGCACTCTCTTACCTGTTAAGAGGAGTAAGCGTCCCTCTTTCAAATGGACTCTTTCCTCAGTGCCAGGAGCATCAGCCTCTAGGCTGTCGCGACGGCCTCCTCCGTCTGAGTCAAGAAACAAGAGTCAACCCCAGGGACAAGAAGTCCTGGGGGAAGAAGCCTGCTAGACAGGACTCTAAGGCTTCTTTATGAAGGGGCGCCCCCGCTCGCTCGAGTGGGGGGAAGACTGCTACAGTTCTCAAAGCTCTGGCGGGAGGATTTCCAGGACAGATGGGTAATCTCCACGGTAACCTTAGGTTACAAACTGGGGTTCCAAGGATTTCCCTCTCCTCATTTCCTCAGATCAAATGTCCCCAGAGATCCTGAGAAAAGGCAGTCGCTCCTTCTTCTAGCGTTAGAGCGGCTTTTGTCGCAAGAGGTCATTATGGTGGTTCCGACGAAGGATCAAGGATTGGGCTTCTATTCCAACCTTTTTCGGTCCAAAAGCCAGATGGGGATGTCAGATCCATTCTGGATCTAAGGGATCTGAATCGATTCCTAAGGATTCGGTCCTTTTCACAGGGAATCAATTCGGACACTAGTCTCCATCCTGCAGGGAGGAGAATTTCTGGCATCGATAGACATCAGAGATGCATATCTGCAGGTGCCCATTTTTCCTGCTCATCAAAGGTTCTTACGCTTCGAGATAGGAGGGCACCATTTCCAGTTTGTGGCTCTGCCTTTCGGACTAGCCACTGCACCTCAAGTGTTTACAAGAATCTTGGCTCCTCCTCTGGCCAGATTAAGGGCTCAAGGTATAACTGTTATAGCATACCTAGACGACCTGCTCTTGATAGACCGGTCGGTAGCCTGTTTGAAAGGAAACTTGAGGACCACAGTCAAGTATCTGGAATGCCTAGGTTGGATCCTCAACCTAGAAGGATCTTTCCTAAAACCAGTAAGAAGACTGGAGTATTTGGGTCTGATCATAAATACAAGCCAGCAAGAGGGTATTTTTACCTCAGGCAAAGATCATTGCCTTAAGGGAGTTGATTCTGGTAGTCAGGACCAAGAAGGGTCCTTCTGTCCGCCTTAGTATGAGGCTGCTGGGAAAGAGGGTAGCTTCGTTCAAAGCAGTTCCCTATGCTCAGTTTCATTCAGGACTGTTGCAACACAGTATCCTGTCGGCCTGGAACAAGAAGGTTCAGGCATTAGATTTTCCGATGCACTTGTCTCATGCAGTGCATCAGAGCCTCAATTGGTGGTTAATACCCGAAAGCTTGCAGAAAGGGAAATCCTTTCTACCGGTCACCTGGACGGTGGTAACAACGGATGCCAGTCTTTCGGGTTGGGGAGCAGTTCTGGAAACAGTCTGCGGTCCAAGGGGTATGGTCCAAAACCGAGAGGACTCTACCCATCAACATTCTGGAGATCCGTGCGGCAGATCTAGCCCTAAAGGCCTGGACTCTCAGGCTACAGGGTTGCCCAGTCAGGATCCAGTCTGACAATGCCACAGCAGTGGCTTATATCAAATTTGTGGCAGGGACAAAGGATCCTCTTGCATACGGGACGGATGCGTTGGTGATTCCGTGGCATTGGTCCTCACTGGTTTATGCATTCCCGCCTATTCTGCTACTGCCACGACTCCTTCGCAGGATCAGGCAGGAAAGTCGGTACTTCTAGTAGCCCCCGCTTGGCCCAGGAGGACTTAGATATGCAGAAATAGTAAGGATGACGGTGGGTTCCCTGTGGACCCTACCGTCACGCCCAGACCTGTTATCTCAGGGTCCAGCGTTCCATCCTGCTTTACAAACACTAAATTTGACGGTTTGGCTATTAAAACACACATTCTGAAGAGCCGTGGGCTTTCAGGTCCTATGATATCTACCTTGATCAATGCAAGGAAGCCAGCTTCCAGAGTAATTTTATCATAGAGTCTGGAAAGCTTATGTATCCTGGTGTGAATCCAGGGGTTGGCATCCCAAAAAATATGTGATTGGTAAAATTCTTGATTTTCTACAATTGGGATTAGAGATGAAGCTGGCCTTGAGTACCATCAAGGGCCAGGTCTTGGCCTTATCAGTATTATTTCAACGGCCACTTGCTTCACATTCTTCGGTCCGAAACTTTATGCAGGGGATAACGCGTCTTAAATCCTCCGGTTAAGGCGCCCCTAAACCCCTGGGACTTGAACTTGGTTCTGTCTGTGTTCTAGAAACAGCCTTTTGAACCAATACGTCAGATTCCTTTGGTCTTGTTGACAAGAAAGTTAATTTTTTCTGGTAGCCATTTCTTCTGCTAGAAGAGTATCAGAATTAGCAGCTCTTTCCTGTAAAGAGCCTTATTGGATTATACACAAGGATAGAGCGGTATTGCGCCCTCATCCTAGTTTTTTACTGAAGGTGGTTTTAGATTTTCATCTAAACCAAGACATTGTTCTGCCTTCCTTTTTTCCAGATCCCTGTTCTTCGGAAGAAAGGTCACTACATTCTTTGGATGTAGTAAGAGCAGTCAAGACCTATCTGCAAGCAACTGCTCAAATTCGCAAAATGGATGTTTTGTTTGTGCTGCCAGAGGGTCCCAATAGAGGACAGGCAGCGTCAAAATCTACCATTTCTAAATGGATTCGACAATTGATTATTCAAACTTACGGTTTGAAACAGAAGATTCCTCCGTTTTCAGATCAAGGCACATTCCACAAGGGCTATTGGTGCTTCTTGGGCAGTGCATCACTGGGCCTCTATGGCTCAAATCTGCAAGACCGCAACCTGGTCTTCAGTTCATACATTCACCAGATTTTATCAGCTGGATGTGAGAAGGCATGAGGATATCGCCTTTGGGCGTAGTGTGCTGCAGGCAGCGGTACAAGGTCCTCAGGTCTGATTGCACCCTACTTGGTTGTGATTCCCCTCCCCTCAGGTAGCATTGCTCTGGGACATCCCATCAGTAATTACTGTGGCTCTGTGTCCCGTGATGTATGAAAAAGAAAATAGGATTTTTTATTACAGCTTACCTGTAAAATCCTTTTCTTTTGATGTACATCACGGGACACAGAGGTCCCGCCCCTCTTCTAATACACTTAAATTGCTTTGCTACAAAACTGAGGTATCCCTGTAAGGGGAGGGATTATATAGGGGGTTGAACTTCCTGCTTAGGGTGTGACCAGTGTCCAATCACCTAGTGATACCTATATAACCCATCAGTTATTACTGAGGCTCTGTGTCCCGTGATGTACATCAAAAGAAAAGGATTTTACAGGTAAGCTGTTATAAAAAATCCTATTTTCACTGAAAATGCACTAAAATCATTAGCGGAAGCAACTTAACAATTCCTGCTAAAATCTAAAAGACGTCACCTTCCCGCCGCCCTCTGGTGCCTCTACTGGCGAGCCGGAGAAGGAACCCACCAGCGCTGGAAGTTGACCATAGAGCTTTCCGAGGAACAGATGGGCTCCGGTCATCTCTATGACTCTCGGAGGCCTGGGCGCGTGACGTTATGATGTCATGCCCGGCCTGGCAGTTGTAAATACTGCCGTGTACTCGGCTGGAAAGCCAAGATCGTCCCGTTTTTTGTTTTTTTTTTCGTGGTGTGTGTGTGTGTGTGTGTGTGTGTGTGTGTGTGTGTGTGTGTGTGTTTTTTTTTTTTTTTTTTTTTTTTTTTTTTTTTTTTTTGATTTGTCAGGCTTTCCAGTCTGGAGGAGAGATGTGGGGTCTTATAGACCCCACATCTCTCCATAAAGAGGACCTGTCATGCCCTATTCCTGATACAAGGGATGTTTACGTTCCTTGTAAAAGGAATAAAAGTGATATAAAAAAAAATTATAGGGAAGTATAAAAAGGGGGAAAAAAAAAAGAAATTTAAAGGGGCCCCGTCTTCGCGAGCTTGCATGCAGAAGCGAACGTATATGTACGTCGCACCCACATATGTAAATGGCGTTCAATCCATGTAATGTAATGTAATCCGGTTAAAAAGTCCTTTAGCATGTGGGTGAAGAATGAGGGAGGAAACCGGAAAGGCAAGATATATAACCATAATAAATTTCAGTTTTTAATGTATTTTTATATGCAGCTAGTATAAGTACCTGAATTTCTTGATGTCTGTTTGCGGTTTATCACCTGGTATAGCATCACCTAGGTTAGAAGCACTGGGGGTGTGATCAGGTCATCGCTGCAGCTCACATGCTACCAGGAGGGGAGAGCAGAGAGGTGGCTTGCTGTTCCTTTATTGTCCAGTCAGTAGGATGGGGCGTGTTCTTGTTCAAGCTATGCTTTTAATGGAGGTCGCGGGTGGGCTATACCAATTGGCAGGTTTCCTGGTAGCTAAACAGCGGCTCTCAGAAAAAGATGCAGTTTAATTGGAGTTCCCCCCTAAAAAAGAACCCCTCACTCCATTCATTGTAGGAGCTCTAAGCCTCCCAATCTTTGGCAGTCCCAGTGAGGCATATCAAGATTTTATAATGCCATCCTTTTCTCATACATGGTCTGTGTGGTCTCCTCCCAGGTACCGGGAACGAGAATGTCCTGAAGGTGGCCAAATTTCATATCATCAGCAACGAGGAATGTAACCAAGGGAGCACCAAGATCCGTGCACTGGACAGTGAGATCTGCACCAGGCCATTGCCCATGGAGGTTGGAGCCTGTGAGGTTAGTTCTAGACACCAGAGATGCAGAACTAAAAGGGGATTTTGTCAGTTGGCAGAAGACCCGCTTTGGCTAACTTGCTTTTAAAAGGTGCGAGTTTCAGGCTTGTCATTCTGATTCCAGGCTTCACTAAGTAGTCTGCGACCTGGAACAAGCATGCAGCCAGTGAAGTATCCTGACACCGGATATGCATATAGGCGATTGAATCCCTAAGCCAAACAGCCAGGATGAGGATGATGACCCTGGGGCCTTAAGCATCAGAAATTGCAGCTCTGGCATGTCTGTCCTGACCAGACCTGCCAATGAGTACGCAAAGCAGTAACTCCTGCCAATTTTGGCAGATATCAGGCTGGATGTTTTCTCGTAGTGATCACCTTGTCTACAGCCTGCGTTGCGGTTGGGACTGCAGAAGTTTTGGCTTTGTGTCTGTTAGGAGGCAGATGCTACAAACTGGCTATTATTTAGTTTAATTATGATCTGCGTTTTAGCTTCTTTACAGCTCCTCAGGGGCGGAGCCCCTATATTCTCTCAAGTCCTCTATGGGTGTGCCTGTGAGACATCGTTATGATGACCCCTTTCTTGGAGTCTATTGAGGGACTCAGGAAGTTTTAACCTTCAGATTATACTTCCGCCTGCAGGATTATTGGACCTGTGTCCCTCAATAGACTCAAAGAAAATGATTTTATGGTGAGTACAAAAGTTCCTATTTATTTTTCATCCATTGAGGAACAAAGGGAGTCAGGAAGCTTCAAGGTATTAAAATGCTAACAGGCCCAAGAAAACAGAAAGCATAAACTGCTTGCCGCACAAATAGATGCCTGAAGGACCTTATGTCTGAAGTTGGCATCAGATGAAGTGGAAATAACCTCCTGGTAGAACTTGGACAACATGTGAAAAGAAGAGCACATGGCAGACTTGCTAATCTGGGAAGTCATTACACAAACAAAAACTGACAGCGCTACCACCCTATAATCCCGTTTTTAAATGAGGTTAAAAACCCTGTCAGTGCCCGGCTTAAAGCCCCTGCAAGCCAAAGGTACACAGCAGCTTGACAGGTTAAAACCCAATCTTTATTGAAAACGGTGTTGGGGTAAAATACTGGGAATAAGTTGACGCGTTTCAGCCTATGCAGGCCTTGGTCATGGCCACTCCCCAAAACATTTTTCTGATTTGCGTGATTGGCTCACCAATTTTCTCAGAAGTCTGCCTAAGATACAAGTCAGATTTCAGGCATCCCCTGCAACAGAAATGTCATTTTTGGAGAGATTCTTTCGATAGGAACACTTCTAAAGGGATGCAAGCCCAGCAGATTTCCTCGTTTAGTGCCCTGCAGCTGCCACACCTGACAGTTAATTATGAAACCCCTCCCATTAGACTCACTCAGTACAGAGGCAGAGAGAAACTCGCATGAAATTCTTCAGAATGACAAAAGGTAGGAATCGGCAACAAAGGTTGTTATAATCATTGCAATGTACATGGATCACCTAGAGGGGAATGTGTTTTGTTGAGGGAAAAAAAAAAGTGGAGTTACGCTTTAAGGTAGATTCAAATGTAAGTTTGATATCTAAGGCCCCTTTCACACTTATACGACTGCAAAGTCGCTCGATTTTGAACGACTTTGCCACATTTTTGGCATTAACAAATGAAAACATACAGTAGTTGGTATGAATCATAAGGGGGAACTCCACGCCAAGTTTTAAATAAAAAAACTGGCGTGGGTTCCCCCCCAGGAGCATACCAGGCCCTTAGGTCTGGTATGGATTGTAAGGGGAACCCCTACGCCGAAAAATCGGCATGGGGGTCCCCCCAAAATCCATACCAGACCCTTATCCGAGCACGCAGCCCGGCCGGTCAGGCATGGGGGTGGGGACAAGCGAGCGCCCCCCCCCCCCCTCCTGGACCGTACCAGGCCGCATGCCCTCAACATGGGGGGGTGGGTGCTTTGGGGCATGGGGGGCGCCCTGCGGGCCCCCCCACCCAAAGCACCTTGTCCCCATGTTAAGGACAAGGGCCTCTTCCCGACAACCCTGGTCGTTGGTTGTCGGGGTCTGCGGGCGGGGGGCTTATCGGAATCCGGGAGCCCCCTTTTAATAAGGGGGCCCCCAGATCCCGGCCCCCCACCCTATATGAATGAGTATGGGGTACATCGTGCCCCTACCCATTCACCTAGGGAAAAAAGTGTCAATAAACACACTACACAGGTTTTTAAAGTAATTTATTAGGCAGCTCCGGGGTCTTCTTCTGTCTTCGGGGGTCCTCTTCCGACTTCGGGGGTCTCTCCGGCGTCTTCTCCCGGTGTCTGCATCTTCTGCCAGCTCCACCTCTATCTTCTGCTGCTCTTTTGCCAGCGGTGCCCCGGACTTCTGGATCGTCTTCTTCCCTCTTCTCTTCCAGAGATGTTGACACGACGCTCTCTCCTGCTGCAATGGTCTCTGAGCTCTCCGCAACGGACTTAAATAGGCGGTGACCCCGCCCCCTTATGCCGTCACAGTCCCTGGGCATGCTGGGACTGTGACGTTTTAGGGGGCGTGTTCTCCAGGTGATGACCACGCCCCCTTATGACGGCACAGTCCCAGCATGCCCCGGGACAGTGACCTCATAAGGGGGCGGGGTCACCGCCTAATATAAGTCCATTGCGGAGTGCTCAGAGACCATTCCAACTGGAGAGAGCGTCGTGTCAACATTGGAAGAAAAGAAGGCGGCAGAAGTCCGGGCCACCACTAGCAATTGAGCTGCAGAAGATAGCGGAGAAGCCGGCAGACGATGCAGACACCGGGAGAAGACGCCGGAGAGACCCCCGAAGTCGGAAGAGGACCCCGGAGCTGCCTAATAAATTACTTTAAAAACCTGTGTAGTGTGTTTTTTTTTTTTTATTGACACTTTTTTCCCTAGGTGAATGGGTAGGGGTACGATGTACCCCATACTCATTCACATAGGGTGGGGATCATAGCAGAGGACGGGAGAAGACATCGAGGAGCTGTCCCACCGCCGCCGAGACAGGGTAAGTACAGACGGCGCGGGGGGGGGCCACACTGGCAGCATTTGATATGGCACAGTGAGGCTGCATATGATGGGCACTGTGAGGCTGCATATGATGGGCACAATGGCTGCAATCAATGGGCACAATGGCTGCAATCAATGGGCACAATAGCTGTATTTGATGGGGCACAGTGGCGGCAATTGATAGGGGTTTTTTTTTTTTTTTTTTTTCAGTTTGTTTGCACCCCCCCCCCAAAAATCTTGAGCACCAGCCGCCACTGGTAATTACCGTCACAGGTGATATATACCCACACCTGAAATATAAATGAACAGTGGTAGAGTAGGGGAGACATTGAAGTTGTCCTATTTTATGTTAATTGTAGGTGAATGTATACACAAATGTTTTTATTATGTAAAAATAAACTGTACTTCTTTTTTTTTTTTTTTTTTAAGATATCAAACTTAGATTTCAGTGTGCCTTAAAGTCCCATGGGACCAGGGGGTACACTCCTTATTTTCTGCTCTAATCCAAGGGATGTTGACAACATAATATGGGTTTCTCCCATGGTGGTCTAACTTTTCTATCCTAGGACACGAGTAAAAATTTGAGTCATGGTGGAAGTAGGAAGAATTGTCATGGGCTAGCCCACGGTTTGTTTGCCTGTGTCTATTCCTCCTGTAGGTGGCAGTATACTCAAAGGTTAATTCTTGTGTCCCTCAGTGAATGCAAAAAGAAAAGCTGCAGTGGTGTTGCTGTAAATTTGATTGCCTCCTAATGTAGGGAAGGGATAAGTGGGGGGGGAATATAAAGTGTGTCGTCATCCTCTTCCTTCTGCTTCTTTCAGGGTGACTACGGGGGTCCGCTGGCCTGTATGACCCACGAATGCTGGGTTCTGGAGGGGGTGATTATCCCGGCTCGTGGCTGTGGAAAGAAGAACGTTCCGGGGGTCTTCACACGGGTCTCTCTATATGTGGACTGGATCAATAAAGTGATGAAGATGATTTGATGGCGATGCGGCATGTAATCTACTGTGAATAGACTTTGGGGGGGATGGGGGGGGTGTAGATGGAGGAGGATGATGATGAAGAGCGTCTGAAACGGTATGAGAGGATTTTGTTTTTATTCTGCAATCAGAATGTTTTGTAAATAATGATGAGGTTGTACGAAAGCAGAACTGTCTGTGTTCCTGATGATCAGTGTTTGTCCTGGGAACATGGAGGGATTCTTTAAGATGATGTAATATTGAGCTGAATATAATTGTTAGATGTGATATTCCCATTTATACAGACTTTACTGATCCCGATTTTCCACGGTTGTATGTTATATACACATTTAGCAGATTTTCTCTCCTATGCACAGTGATGATTTACAATCCCAGTGCCAGATATTTCTTAACATAAGTTGTATCTTGTTTTTTGTATTTGCAATAAAAAAATAAAATCTTTTATCAGTCGTCTTCCTGTACTGTTACAATGTTTGTTTCATGTTAATACGGCTTGTAATGCATGTCTCTTCCAATTGACAAAGGCCTTGGGTGAACTGGCAATGGCACTATATTGTCAAAAGTATTGGGACACCTGCCTTTAGAGCTCTTTCACACTGGTAGCAGCGCTTTACCGTCTGATGTCCTGCCAGCGCATTGCTCCAGTGTGAAAGCCCTCGTGCTCTGCTGATTTTTGTACATTTGCCCACTGACAAAGAAATGATCAGTCTATAATTTTAATGGTAGGTTTATTTTAACACAGAGACAGAATAACAACAAAAACATCCAGAAAAACGCATTTCAAAGTGAAATGAGATTCTCCTATCAATCGGCAAGATTTCTGGCCCCCAGGTGTCTTCTATACAGGTAATGAGCTGAGATTAGGAGCACTCCCTTTAAGAGTGCTCCTAATCTCAGCTTGTTGCCTGTATAAAAGACACCTGTCCACGGAAGCAATCAATTAGATTCCAATCTCTCCATCATGGCAAGACCAAAGAGCTGTCCAAGGACGTCAGGGACAAGATTGTAGACCTACACAAGGCTGGAATGGGCTACAAGACCATCGCCAAGCAGCTTGGTCAGAGGGTGACAACAGTTGGTGCGATTATTCGCAAATGGAAGAGACACAAAATAACGGTCAATCTCCCTCGGTCTGGGGCTCCATACAAGATCTCACATTGTGGAGTTTCAATGATCATGAGAACGGTGAGGAATCAGCCCAGAACTACACAGGAGAACCTGGTCAAGGATCTCAAGGCAGCTGGGACCATAGTCACCAAGAAAACAATTGGTAACGCACTACACCGCGAAGGACTGAAATCCTGCAGCGCCCGCAAGGTCCCCCTGCTCAAGAAAGCACATGTACAGGCCTGTCTGAAGTTTGCTAATGAACATCTGAATGATTCAGAGGAGAACTGGGTGAAAGTGTTGTGGTCCAGATGAGACTAAAATCGAGCTGTTTGGCATCAACTCACCGTGTTTGGAGGAGGAGGAATGCTGCCTATGACCCCAAGAACACCATCCCCACCATCATCCATGGAGGTGGAAACATTATGCTTTGGGGGTGTTTCTCTGCTAACATGTCAACTTCACTGCATCAAAGAGACGATGGACAGGGCCATGTACCATCAAATATTGAGTGAGAACCTCCTTCCCTCAGCCAGGGTATTGAAAATGGGTCATGGATGGGTATTCGGGCATGACAATGACCCAAAACACACGGCCAAGGCAGCAAAAGAGTGGCTCAAGAAGAAGCACATTAAGGTCCTGGAGTGGCAGAGCCAGTCTCCAAACCTTAATCCCATAGAAAATATGTGGAGGGAGCTGAACGTTCAAGTAAACAAACGTCCGCCTCGAAACCTTACTGGCTTGGAGAGGATCTGCAAGGAGTGCGTAAAAAAAAAAAAATAAAATAAACCCTCCTGAGATGTGTGCAAACCTGGTGGTCAACTACAAGAAACGTCTGACCTCTCTGCCAACAAGGGTTTTGCCACCAAGTACTAAGTCATGTTTTGCGAAGGGATCAAATACTTATTTCACTCATTTAGAACTTTTTTGAAATGCGTTTTCCTGGATTTTTTTTGTTTGTTATTCTGTCTCTAAAGTTGAGAAATTTGACGATAAAAGTACGGGGAGGTGCACCAGGAGGAGGGGGTCTTGAGGGAATACGGTGTGCCCTCTCAACCTCGAACATAACAGAAAATGCCTCCCTACCATAAGTGGTGACAAGTAGGTGTTCCAGGAAACTCGCTGATTCTGAGCCCTCTGCCTTTTCAGGGAGACCAATGAAGCGGAGATTGCAGCTGCAGAGACTATTTTCCATATCGTCTTCTTTTTGCACTGCTCATCTGCTGTGGTATGTAGAAGATGATGCAATAAATCCTCTGCAGTGCTAATGCGGGTCTTGGTCTCAGTTACTCTTTCCTTTTAGTTTAGACAGGTCTTAAAGGATCAATGAGATATCGAACTTTACCTCATCAATTTTGGCCGTGAGCGTGTTCTGGCATGTGGAGATAGCCTCTAGGACCTTGGCGGTAGCAGCCACGTGTTGCTCTGTGACGGAAAAGACGCCGCCACCATCATCGTCCTGTGCATCCTTCGCCTGCCGACGGTATTTAGCAAGCTGGCTGATAGTTTCTGTGAGCTTTTCGGGGGAGACATTGTCCTCAAGGAACCAGGCACTCACAGGGACCAGTTGTGCAGATAAAATCGCGGTATACAAAGCAGGATATTTAGGAAAGGATTAGTGCCAAGTGGAGCTCTCTCTACTTGCGTCTTATCCCATTGCGCTCCAAGCCACCCCCCCCCCCCCCACCCCCCGTTATTCTGTCTCTCACTGTTAGAATAAACCTACCATTAAAATTATAGACTGATCATTTCTTTGTCAGTGGACAAACGTACAAAATCAGCAGGGGATCAAATACTTTTTTTTTCCCCTCACTGTACATGTTCACCTGCTGCAGTGGCAGACAGGACTTGTAGTTCATCCATTCACAGATATGACTTGGCTTTTTGCAGGCAGAGCCCCCCCATATCCGAGCTGATTTCAAATCTGACCGCTGCTATGAAGTTGAAGAAAACCCACATTCTGTCAGTTTTGGGAGTCCTCTCAACACCATGTTACATCCTAAATATGGGTGTAACATGGTTTTAAAAGGTGAATTTCTATCTACAGTGCTCAGCATAATTGAGTACCCCTCCCCCCTCAACAGATTTGTCAGAAAACCTTTACTTTCCTTTCAAAATCAACATTTCTATAGGACACTATACTACAAAATACTCCCATAAATGCGGGCCATTGACTGCACAGAAAAGTATTTTTTTTTTCCAAACAAATTCATTTAAGACCATGTTTCAAAAAATGAATACACCCCAATAAAAGTCTTAGAGCCCTTTCAGACTGGGGCGGTAGCGGTAAAGCACTGCTAGTTTTAGCGGCGCTTTCACTGCTGATATAGTAGCACTTTTAACCCCCCCCCCCCCCAGAAGGGGTTAAAAGCACCCGCTTAGCGCTGTTTTCAAAGTGATTTTAAAGCGCTTTGAAAGCGGCGCCTATTCGTTTCAATGGGCAGGGGCGGTGGAGGAGCTGTGTATACACCGCTCCCGTACCACCCCAACGACGCTGCTTGCAAAAACGCCTGAAAAGCGCCCCAGTGTGAAAGGGATCTTAGGAGCAAGGCTAAAATTTTAAACAAAATCCTAATCAACAAGAACTCAACTACAGGTGAGTCCAATTATTCATTAACCACTTCCCATCCGACATATAGCAATATGACGTGCGCAAAGAGGTTAGGTTATCCTGTCTGAACGTCATCTGAGATCCAGCGGGATAAGCCACTAAAGCGCACCCACGAGGGGCACCGCAACTCGGCAATCGGTGGTGTGTCAATCTTTCCGGGTGCCTGAATTACAATGGCGGGGGGTGTTTTTGAAGCACTTGATTAGAGCCATAGGCTCTAATAGTCGTCAAAAAAGGTAAACGGTGAACACCATGCTGATGGCACAGTGGCTGCGTTTGATGGGGTTTTTTTTTTCAGAATTTTTCAGTTGATTTGCACCAGCTGCCACTGACTGGGACTTTGTACTCCAGACCAGTGGTCATCAACCCTGTCCTTAGGGCCCACTAACAGGACAGGTTTGCAAGATAACTGAAACACATCCCAGGTGACATCATTTGCTGCTCAGTGATTGCAGTCTTCTAGTCTGAATCTCCCCCAAGGTAATACATAAAACCTGGCCTGTTAGTGGGTCCTGAGGACAGGGTTGATGACCACTGTTCCAGAGTGAGGAGATCAAGATAAATGTTTTTGGAACTGATGGCTTCAAAAACTGTAAGGTGTCCCACTGGTGAGGCATACAAAGGAAAATGCATGGTGCCTACAGTGGGAACTGGTGCTGGCAGTGTCCTTCTGTGGGGCTGGATGAGTGTTGCTGGTGTCGGGGAGTTTCATTTCATTGAGGATATCATGAATTCACAGATGTACTGCCCTATATTGAAAGGGGAAGTTGTTACCAATCACTCGGTGCCCTTGGTCGTTGTGCCCTTTTCCATGATAATGATCCAAAACACACATCTGCATTTCTGCAGAAGAACCGGGTGAAAGCGATTCGGTGGCCAAGCATGTCTCCTGATCTGAACATAATCGAACACCTATGGGGGAATTCTTAAGAGACAAGTCGAGCATCGTTCTCCATCCAGGCTCTAAAAGAGGTCGTTCTTGAAGAATGGAAAATGATAGATGTTGTAGTACGTCGGCAACTTGTTCATTCCATGCCTAGAAGACTCGGTGCTTTCCTTACAAATCATGGAGGTCATACAAAATACTAGATGGAGTAGTTTTTTTTTTTTTGGTGGGGTGTATTAGTTTTTGCATCAACTAATTTTAGTAAAACTGAAAGATTTCGTAATCTAAGTAATATTATTAACCTTACTTACATATAATGAGCTAAACAAATGTTCTATAAAACTCAGTTTTGTCCAAACTTTGGAAATGGTTCTTCTCGTGCTCATTGAGATATTGATTAAAATCTTACTTTTCAAAAGGGGTGTCCTCATTTATGCTGAGCACTGCCTCTATGGCCAGCCTAACTTGCTCCCCTGTTTGGTAAAGCCATCAAATTCTCACTAAATGCGGTTTCCTTTATGGCTTATTGGACCTGATGCACTTTACTGTATTGTACTTTTTTATGGGTTCTAACCTATTGAAACATTTGAAAGTGAAGAATTTAAAGGAAACAAAAAAAAAAAAAAAAAAGGGACCAGTGCTAACATTTCCCATTGTCTGCCCACATCTGTTGTGTCACACTGGGGTCGTCGTCCCCATCCCGGTTGTGGCAGCTCTACAGAACGACGCCCTCCCCGATGGTAGGTGGTAAGCTTTACAGGCTTTAAAACAAAAAATGTTTTTGTGGCCTCTTTTCACATTGATTGGAAGTTATTCCTAGAATGTTACTGGGCTCGGCTGTTGCAAAGTTTTATGATACGACACAGTTGTGGCTCTTG
This sequence comes from Aquarana catesbeiana, assembly GCF_042186555.1. NCBI lineage: Eukaryota > Metazoa > Chordata > Amphibia > Anura > Ranidae > Aquarana > Aquarana catesbeiana. Next base: position 17,040,485 of record NC_133330.1, read on the forward strand.
GCAGACACAATGGGGCCCCCCCTGTGGTTTACGCCTAATGAGCTTGACATGTCTTCCTGGAATTTTTATTAAATCTGTCCTCCAACCCCCTCCTCTCCCTCTTGCACAGTTGTAGCGGCTTCTCTCCTGGACTGAAATGGTTTCTGCTCTGATTTCACTGCACACTGTGGAGCTTCTCACCATGTACATTAGAAACTGCAGCAATTAAGAGAGAGTCTCTATAGCAGTGGTGGTGAACCTTGGCACCCCCCCAGATATTTTGGAACTACATTTCCCACGATGCTCAACTACACTGGAGAGTGCAGGAGCATCATGGGAAATGTAGTTCCAAAAACATCTGGGGTTGCCAAGGTTCTCCATCACTGCTCTATAGTCTCATGTCCGGGCAGGAGAACGCTCACTGTCATCCTTTCCTTCCCAGCCTGTCTCACCCCCACCCCCTTTTATTCATTGGATTTCGGTCATGAAGGGTCAGCATTTCTAGGGCGTCTTCATGCAGATACAGCCTGCCTAGGAACGCCCGCTCTTCCAGATTGACCCATCAAGACATAATGGTATTTTCATAACTTCTCCCAAAGGCTAGCCCACTTCTTGCATTAGGATATCGGTTCCTTAAAGTAGAACTAACTATATGTAACCACCCCTCCCCCCCATTTTGGATAGAGAAAGGGAGGGTTATAACCCCTGTCAGATTTTTTTTTTTTTTTTCCCCACTTTGTCCCATTGCAGAGATTTCTCTTCACTTCCTGTCCCATAGCCGAACAGGAAGTGAGAGGAAATCCCTGCAAATTAAGGGAATTCCTTGGGGGCCCCCCCAGGTCACCAGAACTAGTGTCTTCATTAGAAGATTTCCCCTCTATTACTTTTCTGGGGATAACCCAAAATGTGGGATTTTCTTTTACTTTCAACGATAATGGCAAAACAGGACAAATAGAGAGAGAAAATCTCCCTAACGGGGCAGAGACTGCAATAAAAACTAACGAAGCATTCTATTTCCTCTGCACTATATCCAAAACTTTAAAGAAAAGTTTTGCCTTTAGTTATACTTTAAATCATGAAGGCTCAGTATCACAGGTGGGTGTTACCTATGCAAATACGGCCCCGCCTACCAACGCCCACTACTCCAGACTGACACCCACCCATCACGGCGTTTTGTTATTTGCAGCCCACTGCTTCCATCAGGGCTCATGAGAAGAGTACCCGACGGGGGGCAGGGTGCTGTGATGTTTTCAGGAAGTATTATACACCACCCTGCCAGGCCCCTCCCACCAGCCAAGATCTGCCTGCATTGCATAGAGAAGCACAAAAGAACAAGTGATGACATCTCTGGGTGGAAATAAAGTACGAAATAAAAATGAAAAAGGTTTTAGGAAGGAACCGGAGATAGCAAAATATAAGCAGATGAAAGTTCAGCTGTAAAGTGTATCTAAACCTCCATTTTCTTTTAAACTAAAATAACTAACATGTTATACTTACCTGCTCTGTGTAATGATTTTGCACAGAGCAGCTCCGATCCTCCTTTTCTGGGGTCGATTTCCCCCCCCCACCCCTCCCCGCGGTCACTCCAGGCCCCTCCTCTTCGGCAAGTGCCCATCAAGTGCGGCTTTCCCTGGAGGCTCCCGAGCTGCTCAGTCTGTGTCTACTGGCACAGACTGTGCGACTCAGCCCCGCCCCATCATAGAATCATAGCTGCCGCTGCTATCAGGCTGACAAATGAGGAGGGAGACAGTGACGAGAGCTGGGGGGGGGGGGGGGGGGCATGAGGGCCTCCTGCAGAACCAGTGGTGGCTGGTGCTCAAATTTTTCGGGGAGGGCGCAAACAAACTGAAAAAAAACCAAAACAAAAAACCCATCAATTGCAGCCTCACTGTACCATCAAAAGCAGCCAATGGGCCCCATCAAAAGCAGCCACTGGGCCCCATCAAAAGCAGCCAATGGGCCCCATCAAAAGCAGCCAATGGGCCCCATCAAAAGCAGCCAATGGGCCCCATCAAATGCAGCCACTGGGTTATCAAACGCAGCCACTGTGCCCATCAATGGCCGCCACTGTGCCCCATAAAATGCAGCCACTGGGTTATCAAACGCAGCCAATGGGCCATCAATTGTCACCACTGTGCCAAACGCAGCCACTGTGCCCGATCAAACGCACTGTGCCATATCAAATGCTGTCAGTGTGCCCCCCGCCGGCCATCTGCACTTACCCTGTCTTGATGAGACAGCTCCTCGATGTCTTCTGCTATGATTGGACGCCTGGCATCCAATCACAGCTTCTGTTGTTTCAGCCAATCAGGTGACGGGTAACAGATCCGAGCACCTGATTGACGGAGAGGCGGTTTAGTGTTAGGAAAGCGATTTTTCATTCACTTTACTAACACACAGCTGAGTGACCTGCGAGCGCCCAGCATGGCGCTCGCAGGTCACCTTTTTTGACGCCTATTAGAGCCTATGGCTATAATCAGGTGCTTCAAAACCACCCCCCCCCCCCCAACCCCCACCGCTGTAATTCAGGCACCCTGCGCTCGAAAAGGGGCCAGGCGCCTGAACAGGGGGTGCCAGCGGCGGCCATAGATACATAAATCTATCTATTGGTGCTAGAGGGGGTGGCAGGAGAGAGGGGGCGGCACCCGCACGCTTTTAATGGACGCACCGCCATTGTGCAGCACAGAAGGTTTTTTAAACTTGAGGCTTTAAAACCATTTTAAATCTAAAAAAAAAAAAAAAAAAACACACAGGAGAGAAACCACAAGATAAATGGCAAATATTTTATTGCTTTAGAAAAAAAAAAAAAAAAAAAAAAAAAGAAGAAGTACAGAAATGTAAGTAAATTTTAGTAATAAAAAAAAAAAAGACCCCAAAATGTAACCTCTAAAATCTGACCCTGTGACAGGTCAGTAGCACTAGTGTGGGTGGAGGGGGTCATCCCCCAATAAGAACAGCAGTGCAGACACGGGGCTAATTGCAGCCCAGAGAGGAAGTGGGAGGTGAGTAACAGATCCGCCAGAAGATCCACAGCGTTCGTTATAAAATGTTTTCCATAATAAAGTTTAGCTCCGCCCTCATTTCATATAAAATCGGGATTAGTATTTTTTTTTTTTTCTTCCCCCACAATGTGGAGAGAAGAAGAACCGCAGAACAAGTTCAGTACTTTACATTCTCAGAAGTGCATTAAAACTTATAATAAGCAGCAGGAAAGAAGCTGAATCGGCATCCGAAGACACAAATTGGGGGGGCTGAAAATCCTTATAAATGCCCCCCCAGTATATAAGACTACAAACCCTCATCCACCAGACATCAGCCTCCTTCTAAGTGCTGGAGTTCACAGCCCTTTGTAGAATGGTGGTTTGTTTAAAGGGCAACTCCACCTAAAAAAAAAATCATTAGTACCAGTCAACTGAATCTCCTATTGGTTTTCCATGTTAAGCAGACCATACATTACACAATTTTCTTTCCTGTAACCAAGAAAATGTGTTCGATTCCTCCCATCAACACAGTAACAGCGGTATTGTGTTTTGCCGGCAGGGGAGCCTTCCCAGCCGGCAGAATACAATGATCACCGCTAGCGTCTATAGCCGCCGGCAGTAATCAAAAGAAGAAGAAGAAAGAAGAAAAAAAAAAAAAAAAAAACACAACAGGCTGGTTGTACTGACTTCGATCAATGGATTGACTTTAGTACAATCAGCCTGCCTATAGACCAATCAAATCTTTGCCGGTTCAGTGATCCATCTATGGTTGGCTTTAGCATTCCATTTGCTAGAATTCCCCCCCACATACCGAAGTTGTCCTTCTCCGCTGCAGAACGTAAATCTGCCCCCCCCCCGGCCGTTTGTGCCTCTGCCCCGCCTACTATGCTGATGAGATCTCCCTGTAACAGTTTCTGGTCTTGTAGGAGTGGCAGAGGCACACCCCCACCCCCCCCCCGACACTTTCAGTTTATTATTTAGGCCTCATGCAACACTACAGGCGTTGGACGTTTTTTCTTTTCTGCCTCTGAATGCCCCTCCATGTTAACATACACTATATTGTCAAAAGTATTGGGACACCTGCCTTTACATGAACTTCAATGACATCCCAGTCTTAGTCCGTAGGGTTCAATATTGAGTTGGCCCTCCCTTTGCAGTTATAACAGCTTCAACTCTTCTGGGAAGACTGTCCACAAGGTTTAGGAGTGTGTCTATGGGAATGTTTGACCATTCTTCCAGAATCGCATTTGTGAGGTCAGGCACTGATGTTGGACGAGAAGGCCTGGCTCACATTCTCCGCTCTAATTCATCCCAAACCCGTTCTATCGGGTTGAGGTCAGGACTCTGTGCAGGCCATTCAAGTTCCTCCACCCTAAAATTCGCTCATCCATGTCTTTATGGACCTTGCTTTCTGCACTGGTCCAAACCATTTTGGGAGAGGGGGTTATAGCGTGTGGTTGTTTTTCAGGGGTTGGGCTTGGCCCCTTAGTTCCAGTGAAAGGAACTCTTAAGGTGTCAGACATTTTGGCTAATTTTTATGCTCCTAACTTTGTGGGAACAGTTTGGGGATGGCCCCTTCCTATTCCAACTGGGCACCAGTGCACAAAGCAAGGTCCATAAAGACATGGATGAGCGAATTTGGGGTGGAGGAACTTGACTGGTCTGCACAGAGTCCTGACCTTAACCAGACAGAACACCTTTGGAATGAATTAGAGCGGAGACTGTGAGCCAGGCCTTCTCATCCAAAATCAGTGCCTGACCTCACAAATGCTGACACAAGTGCCTGACCTCCACAAATGGTCAAACATCCCCATAGACACACTCCTAAACCTTGTGGACGGCCTTCCCAGAAGAGTTGAAGCTGTTATAGGTGCAAAAGGGAGGGCCAACTCAATATTGAACCCTACGGACTAAGACGTCATTAAAGTTCATGTGTGTGTGTGTAAAGGCGGCGTCCCAATACTTTTGACAATATAGTGTATGTGACCATGCACACATAGGCGTTTACTGGCAGAAATCTGAACGTACCAAAATCACGTTCAGGAGAAAAGCTTTTGGGCAGAAAAATGGCCAACGTGTGTAAATGTGCCTAAAACGATACATTACTTATTCATTTCAATGGTCAGAATAAATTACTTTTCTGGCCAATAAAATGAATGAATGCCCAAATGCTCAACATGCCTGAACACATTTAAACTTTTTTTTCAAGAACGCGGCTTTGGGCACATTTTTATGCTGATTTTTTCTTGTTATGAGAAAAGCGTTCAGAAGGCCATAGAGTGATGAATCAATAAATGGGGGGGGGGGGGGGGGTGAAATGTCAGTTTTATGTGGAGTTGTCCTTTAACCTAGGGTATTATTGGTCCAGGTGTTTGAGGATCCACAGTGCGATATTCATAAAACTGTCAGATTCAGCGTCCACCTTGGCCAAGGCGTGGTTGTTTCCGGGATACCAGAGTAACCTGGAGGGAGGAGAAGACAACAAGTGAGATAATCTATAGACAAAAAAAAAAAATCGGCAACAATACCCAGAATGCAACTGACCGTGAGGTGACACCGTGAGCTCTCAGTGCTTTGTAATACTCCAGACCCTGAGTGTTCGGGACCCGCCGGTCCTCCTCTCCCAACATCAGCAGCACCGGGGTTTTCACCTACCGGGGACAATAGAGACACTACTGGTGATCGGAGCTTCAGATTGGATACTCTCTGCCTGAATCCCAATTGAGCCCAGTGTGACCCCAATATTACAGTACCAGGGTTCTCACTTGTGCCAGGGACAACACAGACTGGCGATTGCAACTTCTGATTGGATACTCATCGCTTGAACCCCAACTGAGGCCAGTATGACTGCAATATGAACACCTAAACTCAAATTGAGCCCAGTGTGACCTCAATATTACCACCAAAACTCCAACTGAGCTCAGTGTGACCTCAATATTACCACCTGAAGCCCAACTGAGTCCAGCATGGTTGGTAGGTCCTCACCTGCCGGGACTACAGCCTGGTGATCCTCAACTCCTGAATACCAACTGAGCCCAGCATGACCTCAATATTACCACCTGAACCCCAACTTAGCCCATTGTGACCTCAATATTACCACCAAAACTCTAATTGAGCTCGGTGTGACCTCAATATTACCACCTGAAGCCCAACTGTGTCCAGCATGACCCCAATATTACCACCTGAATTCCAACTGAGCCCAGTATGACCCAAATATTACCACCTAAAGCCCAACTGAGCTCAGTATGACCCCAATATTACCACCTAAACCCAACTGAGCCCAGTATGACCTCAATATTACCACCTAAACTCCAACTAAGCCCATTATGACCTCAATATTACCACCTGAACTCCAACTGAGCCCAGTATGACCCCAATATTACCACCTGAACTCCAACTGAGCCCAGTAGAACCCCAATATTACCACCTGAATACCAACTGAGCCTAGCATGACCTCAATATTACCACCTAAACCCCAACTTAGCCCATTGTGACCTCAATATTACCACCAAAACTCCAATTGAGCTCAGTGTGACCTCAATATTACCACCTTAAGCCCAACTGAGTCCAGCATGACCCCAATATTACCACCTTTACTCCAACTGAGCCCAGTATAACCTCAATATTACCACCTGAACTCCAACTGAGCCCAGTATGACCCGAATATTACCACCTGAAGCCCAATTGAGCTCAGTATGACCCCAAAATTACCACCTAAACCCAACTGAGCCCAGTATGACCTCAATATTACCACCTGAACTCCAACGGAGCCCAGTATGACCCCAATATTACCACCCAAACTCAAAATGAGCCCAGTATGACCCCAATATTACCACCTGAACTCCAACTGAGCCCAGTAGAACCCCAATATTACCACCTGAACACCAAATGAGCCAGCACTGGGGTCATCACCTGCCGGGACAACAGACCGGAGATCGCATGTTCTGTTTGGATCCTCACTGCCTGAACCCCCAACTGATCCCAATATGACCCCAATATTACCACTCCAACTGAGCCCTGTCAGGACCTGGATCACCTGCTGGTGGCACTGTACTTCTCAGAGCGTAAGGTTGTAGTTCCGGTGTCCACCAGCGGATCCTAGTAATCAATTTCCACCTGATGCTGCCTGCTGGGCGGGTATTTAGGCCCACCCCTACTAGTGCCTTTCACTCCAGTGTTTTGCTGCTGCCAGATTCTGTTTGCCTCTGATCCTGATCTTGCTCCTGCCATGTACCCTGCTCCTAGTTTTGGTTCCCCTTTCCCATCTGCTCCCTGCACCTCCAGTTTTCCCCTGCTTTTCCTTGTTCCACACTGTATATAGTTAGTTATTAATCTGGCTGTTTGTTAGGTATTCTATCACTGGGTTCATGTATATTTTTATGTTTGCTTTGTTTGGATGGATTTTGTTTCACTGTAAATAAATCTCACTTAAAGTAGCTAGTGTAACTACGCAGATCTGGCCATCCCTGCTGCTGTTTCCTGACAAGCCCAGTGTTACCTCAATATTATAGCACAGGGGTCCCCTCCCCCACACCTGCTTAGACATCAGACTGGTGATCGCATTTTCTGACTGGATATTCAGTGCCCGAACCCCCAACCCAGCCTAGCGTGACCCAAATATTACAGCACTGGGGTCCTGACCTGCCAGGGACAACTGAGATAATGGTGATCAAGTGTCTGATTGGATACTCACTTCCTGAATTCCAACTGAGCTTAGTATGACCCCATTTTTACCATCTGACCCTCACGTGATCCCAGTGTGACCCCCAATATTACAGGAGATCTCTGTGAGCGCTGAGACATCAAGGAAGCACAGAATGCACTGCTCCCAAGCCCAAAATCAGGGCATCCTGCAGGCACGTCCAGGGGGTGCTTTGCCAGGAGATATATTTCTACCCATGTAGGATACATAGCCTGCTACATAATGTACCTTAGAAATATATATAATGGGGGATTTCTTTAACATTTCCTCCAGATGGGCCCCGGTGGGAAGGGTCTGGAAGGAGTAGGTGAAGCCGGATTCCACATGACACCTATAGAGAGATAAATAGTATCAGTGTATAGATCTGCAATATTCAACAAAATAAATTCTGAATACCCCCACATCGCCATATGATTCGCTATAATACGCCTCACTGGCTAGTACTGCATCTAATGCAGTGATGGCCTTGGCTTCAGGCCTCACTATAGGCCTACCTGCAGGAAATCTGTATGTTCTTACAGGAGTGTGACATATACCAGTACCAAAAAAAAAAAAAAGTGTTGCAGCTGAACTTACCAGTCCGGGATGTCTGTTGACCCGGTCATTGTTGGGATGTTAGTCACAGGATTGCGGATGATACAGGCTTTGTAGAAATCAGGGTACTGTCCAATAAGGTGGCAGGAGAGGAATCCTCCATGTGATCCGCCACATAATGAAACTTTCTGTGGATCTATTGGCTGCTCCTGCAGAACCTGCAGCACCGCCGTCTGTATGATGGAAGATAGGAATATTAGTAACTGTGCCATCTACTGGTACAAAAGCAGTAGACATGATTACTGCTTTCTATTGCGGATAGCTATATATTGGCGGATCTGGGAATCTGTGTCTTTAGGTGGATATGTAGTGTGGTGAGTGACTGTCATTTAAAAAAGAGATGTATGTTTTTTTTTTTTTTTTTAAGGATCATACTTACCTAGGTGGATGCAGCATCTGTCCCCCGACACCTCTACACCTCTAACACTAAAAACCGAGCGATCTAACACCGCAGATCACTCGGTTCTTACAACTCCCCGAGCAGAGAGCTGCTGACAGAGTTCTCTGCGCCCCCAATCCCCCCCCCCCCCCCGTGCTCAGTGGAGTGCTGAGCTGTGGAGGGGGGAGGGAGCGGCCAGCTCAGGCTCTCAGTGGCTCGCCGAGAGGCTAAGCCAGGTGCCGGTACAGGCATGTGGGCGGATCCTGACTCCATTGTCGTGATCTTGCCCGAGCCTGGACCGCCTCTGTGATGTAGTCCGCTGTCTGCTGAAAATGGGTCACAGGAGTGCAGAACAGGAGAAGTACAGCCAAACGAGCTTTGGCCGTACTTCTCCTTTAATGGTGGATCAGGGAACCTATGTGTCTTTACGTGGAGCTATAGGGTGGCGAGGGGCTGTGCCATTTAATGGTGGATCATGGAATCAATGTGTCTCTAATGTGGATAGATGGAGTGGTGACTGCATCATCTAGTGGTTGATCAAGGAATCTGTGTGCCTTTATGTCAGAGTTTCTCAACCAGGGTGCCACAAGCACAAGTCCCAGTTTGCAATGGATCAGAGATGGATGGGGGTGTGATCCCGGAGAGGACTCTTTGTTGATGGGGAAATCTGATGCGATTGGGGGGATTCTGTCATTGCGTTACTCTGATGTAATAGGGACCTCTGACACGCTCTTCCAGGAGGGACCCCTGTGGTGACTGGGGGCCTCTGATTTGTATTGGGGACTAAAAGGAAATAGTAGGTATTCTGGAGGACCACCCGTCTATTAGGTACACCAACAGTGTCCTCAGATATCTGGAGACGCCAAATGAAACGAGAAGCAAGTTATGCACTCGTAAAATGTCTGCCTTTATTAGGCGTGTTACAGCTTATATATGGTTCAACATACCAATAGAAAGAGGTGAGGGGGGAGTGGTTAGTAAATGATGTATTTGTATAGTTATATGGTTATACAAGACAGAGACCCCTTAAAATACATCATCATGAGTTAACACAGGTCAACAGGCCATCTGGTCATGAGTCATAAGTCATGCATCCTGTCCCATGGCCTACCAACCCACAATGATGCATACAGAGCACAGTGCTTGTGCAAGCATCTTTCCAAACATTCTTTTTTAGATGCAGATTTAAGCCATCTTGTATACTGAAATGGCAGAGCATGTTTTGGGCATATTACTACAGGGACTTTACCTGCAAAACAAAATGTGCATTTATTTTTTAAAGGTGAACATATCCTTTAAACCTTTCCCATCTGCCCTGGCATCTCATAGGTTTTCAACACCGGGGTGGGTTTGGGATCAGCCAATCACATGACCACTGATTGGCTGTCACAGTGGTCACATGATTGGGTGGCGGTCCTGCGGCTACCGATCGTTAATGGGACCAGGAGCTGTCTTTCACAGCTAAGTCTCTGTGCTGGGAGCGCTCTTGGCCAACAGTGGCCATTTGTTTGTACTGTTAAAATATTGGTCAGGGGACGCATTGGATGCTTTTGCTGCCATGGTGCTATATTCTGGGTGTCCAGTGCGCCCCTGTGCCTTTAAGGAGGGGTGGGCTCCCTCCAGACTCACCTGCCTTCTGCCTATCCATTATAACGGTGTGCTTCCACTGTGGAGGCTCTCAGAATTTAGAGTTAGGACTGCAGATAATACTAGGGTGCCGTGCTCTGCAAGCTTACGCATGTATTTGCAAATGTGTGCAAACTAAACCCTTTTTTTTTTAAACGCAAACTGTAGACTGGACAATTCGGTTGGTTGCAGGCTGGTCGGTAAGTTGAGCTAGGAATTTTCTTTGACATGCATCGTCCTTTCATGTTCTCCTTGCTGCAAAGGCCAGTTATAAGTGGGGGCAGTGTCCATTTGTTTGTACAGAAACATGAGCCGCCCAGCGACACATATGTACAGTGTGAGGGCATAAAAGCCCACCCATTTGCCGCCATACATAGGAGTTAGGCAGGCGGCAAGGGGTAAAAACCACCGCTTTATGTAGATTGATGGGGTGGCGAGTGACTGCGCCATCTAATAGCTGAACGTGAAACAAGGCAGACACAGAAGTGAAGACGATAAAACGGTCAATACAGACAAGGAGGACAGGTGCACTTACCTGAACATCCTTCACATCCTGATCACCGACTTTCCCTGGCAGAGACATCAAATTATCCTGCCCGAAGCCCAGCGATCCCCGATAATTCACTGCCATTGCAGAGAAGAGAAGTGAATTTGGAGGTACACAGTTTAACATCTATATATCTGTACAGAACACAGAGTCTCACCTAACTGAACAGCGAAGCCCATCTTACACAGCACAGCCGGGAACAGCATCCACTCGCTGACAAACACGGAGTGCGGCCCGCCTGGGGGGGGAAAGGACAGAGTGACACACGGTACAGACAGAGGAACCAACACCACAGACAGGTGGCACCGCCCGCAACGAACCATGAGGAAAAACCACCAGCGGGATCCGACTCTCCTCGGGAACGTTCTGAGGCCTCATGAAGATCGATTCGTATTCCAGACCAGCTGCAAAAGTAACAAAAACAGGATGTAAGCATTCAATGAAAAAAAAGCACAAAAAATATTCTAGAAAAAAAAAAAAAAAGGATAATAATTGTGTAAAACAAAAAACTGCATGGCCAGTTCAGTGTTATTCATCAATGAAGACCTGAGAACAGCTGATGTCACAGCGAAGATGTTAGCAGAGGCATCTGGAGGTTCCTCTGCATGTTGCTGCAGCCAATCGCTCATTATGGCTCCCATTAAGATTTTAGGAACCAGGACCATCATCAGAAAACACGGGGCTCCAAATGGACTCTTTGTTGGGGGACCCTGTACCCTCCCTCCAAAAAAATCCCTAGTGGTTTAGTGGGCTTCATTCACTAAAGGATATTGCATGTGGTATTTAGGTGATCTGACACATCTTTCCCAAATATCGCATGCGAAGCAAAAAAATGTCAAATCCACTATCCCTTTAGGTGATAATCATCTCAAAATCCAAAAACGCTTGGTAAATACCGCATGGTACGGTGTTCAAGTCAATTCACTAAAGGAGAGAAATACACAAATGCATGCGGTAAATAAGTAGCGATCCAGGCATATAATAGTTAAGGAACGCGTTTCATTTTTTAGCTGGTTGTTAAAGGAGCCGACAACTAGTTTAGGTTCTTAACAACTAGTAAATAGCTAGCTGTTATGAAGCAGGCGGCCGATGCGTCCCTAACAACCATAACTCATTTGCTGTCAGCCGGTTGCCCCACTGACAGCAAAATGTAAACAAAAGAAGTGCCGGAATTTAAAAAAATAAAAAAAAGCGTAGGGGTTCCCCCACCCAATCCATACCAGGCCCTTGGGGTCTGGGGTATGGATTTTGAGGGGAACCCCACATCACAAGTAAGAAAAAAAAATTGGCGTAGGGTTCTTCCCAAAATCCATACCAGAACCTTATCTGAGCATGCAGCCCAGGAAAAGAGAGGGGGGGGGGGGCTGATCGAGCGAAAGGCCCGCCCCCCAACCTTATCTATTTGATTGTAAACTAGCAGGAGCGGAGCCCTCCTGACCCTCTTATTGATGATATTATTTCTCTCTTTATATCGTAAATCGCTGCATAAACTGTTGGTGCTATATAAATCCTGTATAATAATAATACCATACTATGTACCCCATACTTATTCACATGGGGGTGGGGCGGTATCTGGAGGCCCCCTTGTTAAGTGGGGCTTTCAGGTTCCGAAAAGTCACCCCCCGCACCCCCACAACCGCGCATTACAAAGCTACCTGCGCCTGGGCCTGATTGGATGCTGAAAAAAGGCTGGAAGACAGAGTGACATCCAGCTACTGATACTGATCTGCTTAGGGCTGGGCCCCCACTTGTCGCCCCCCCCCCCTACTGGTGGCCCTATCAGGAACTTACGGTATTGGAGGTTCTCCTGTTCCGGAGGTGGTTTGTGGCTTATGTAGCTCCAGGTTATATCCGCTAAGGGCTTCTCCTCCTCCAAGGACACCCAGCTAATCTCCTCCTCCCTTTCAGCCGGCGGAAGAAATCCCACTTTCTGTACAGAGAGAAGAAGAAGAGTATGGTCTGTAGGACGGAGGAAAAAAGTCAAGGACAGGAATGGCCACATATCCGAATTATTGGACTCACCACAGTTGGAGGACAGCTCGGAGAGGAAAACCTGACAACCAACATATCGCGATCAATCGCCATCAGCTTCCAGCTACCAGGCGAGGCGTCTGGTGGGATAAGGTAGAGAGACAGAGAGGTGGATTTACTAAAGGCAAATAGACTGTGCACTTTTGCAAGCGCAGTTGCTCCAGACAGAGCTTAGTAAATGAGGGGAAGCTCTGCTGACTTCCATCATCCAAACTTGTGCAAGCAAAAATTGTGTGTTTTTTTTGTTTTTTGCTTGCATGTGATTGGGTATTCATTGTAAAGTGACGCTTTACCTCATTTATGAAGCTCTTCAACAACTACGCTTGCACAGTCTATTTGCCTTTAGTAAATCTACCCCCGGTGCAAAAGTACAAAATGTAGCAAGAAATGTGATTTAAAGAGAGGAGAAAACTGCAGATCATCATTTTGGATCGTTGCTTTATCATCTGCTGTCCCAAATGACACGGGCATTAAAGTGTAATCTACAGACGCAGCGCATCACCTGACCACCACCAGCAAACTACACATAATTGTTCAGATATTCACTATGGTGCGCTCCTGTTCTCGCCATGCACAGCCCTTAAACTAGCCACAGGGGGAGATTTACTAAACACGGAAGAGCTCAGAATCTGGTGCAAGCTGTGCATGGTAGCCAATCAGCTTCTAACTTTAGCTTGTTCAAGTAAGCTTTGACAATAAGGCCGGGTTCACACTGGTACGACAAACGCTCCAACATTGGGAGCTCATGTTGCATGACGTGTGAAAATCAATGTTTCCCTATGGGAGCCGTCTTAACTGGTCCGACACAAGTCGGTCCGACTTTGAAAATTCTCCCTGCACTACTTTGGTCCGACTTTGATCCTACTTTAGCCCATTGAATATTACTGAAGTCGGATCGCCATCTTGACTGGTCAGACTTTGGCATGCGATATGTGCTCTGATGATCTTGAAGTGGAACTCCACGCCGAAAAAAAAAAAAAAAAATGCATGGGTCTCCCCTCCCAGACCGAAGGGCCTGGTATGCTATTGTATGGCTCTTAAGGGGAACCCCCCCACATCGAAAAAACAGCGCGAGGGTCCCCCCAAAATCCATACCAGACCCTCACAGCCCGGCAGGTCAGGAAAGGGGGTGGGGACGAGTGAGCCCCCCCCTCCGTACCAGGTGGCATGCCCTCAACATGGGGGGTGGGTGCTTTGGGACGGGGGGGGCATGTTGATGAGGACAAGGGCCTCTTCCCGACAACCCTGACCGTTGGTTGTCGGGGTCTACGGGCGGGGGGGCTTATCGGAATCTGGAAGCCCCATTTAACAAGGGGGCCCCCAGATCTTGGCCCCCCACCCTATGTGAATGAGTATGGGGTACATTTTACCCCTACCCATTCACCTAAAAATAGTGTGTCAAAAATAAAACACATTACACTAGTTTTTAAAGTGATTTATTAATGCAGCTCCGTCGTTTCTGCTGATCTCTTCTCCCCTCTCCGGCTCTTCTGTGTGCTCCGCTGACGTCTTCTGCCTCTGTCGGTTCTTCCCCGCTCTCTCAGGGGTTCTTCTCCCTGTCTGCTGTCTTCTCGCTCTTTTGCCCGGTCTTCTCCCTCTGTTCTTCTTCCGATGTTGACTCGACGCGCTCTCCCGCTCTAATGCTGGGTGTGCCACTACTTATATTGGCATGGGGCGAGGTCACCGGGTAATGTCACCCGGAGGCCCCACCACTTAACGTCCCCGCCCAGGGCATGATGGGGTGGGCCTCCAGTGACCCCACCCCATTCCAATATAAGTAGTGGCACACTGCGCACCCAGCATTAGAGTGGGAGAGAGCGTCGAGTCAACATCGGAAGAAGAACAGAGGGAGAAGACAGCGGAGAAGAACCATCAAAAGAGCGAGAAGATAGCAGAGAAGACCCGGACAGCGGAGAAGACAGCGGACAGAGAGAGAAGACCCGGAGAGGGGAGAACAACCGGCAGAGGCAGAAGACGTCAATGGAAGAGGCAGAAGAGGTGGAGAGGGGAGAAATTGGAAAAGACGACGGAGCTGCCTTAATAAATTACTTTAAAAACATGTGTAATATGTTTTATTTTTGACACTTTTTTTTTTTTTTTTTTTTTTTTTTTTTTTAGGTGAAATGGGTAGGGGTACATTCTCATTCACATAGGGTGGGGGGCCAGGATCTGGGGGAACCCCTTCTTAAGCAGGGTTTCCAGATTCCGATGAGCTCCACTGCCATGCAGACCCCAGCAACCAACGGCCAGGGTTGTCGGGATAGACACTTGTCCTCATCAACGTGCCCCCACCCCAAAGCACCCACCCCCCAGGCATGCAGCCTGGTATGGTTCAGAAGGGGGGCCCTCACTCGTCCCCACCCCCTTTCCTGACCTGTCGGGCTGTGTGCTCAGATAAGTGTCTGGTATGGATTTTGGGGGGACCCCAATGCCGTTATTTCAGTGTGGGGGTTCCCCTGAAAATCCATACCAGACAGAAGGGCCTGGTATGGTCTTGGAGGGGGAACCCATGCCGTTCTTTTTTACATTGTGCATGTGGTTTCCCCTAAAGATTCATACTAGACACAGTGCCTGGTATTGTCGGTCATCAAAGTTGGATCCCCGTTCACTGAAGTCAGACGCATGTCGGACTTCAAGTCGCAGGGCAAAGTCGGATCCAAAGAGGTACGACTGTCATGTCGTACCAGTGTGAACCCCACCTAAAACCCCGAAGCCAATTGGTTTCTATGCAGAGCTGCAAACTAGGTTTTGCACTCTCCAGTTTTAGTAAATGACCCCCACAGTATGTTCCTGAGCGGTGTAATTGGTTAGCGGTGTTCACATTCAAAAGCCTTTTGCTCACACCGAGGCTCACAAAGTACCCCACTGCCTGGAACCACCCAAACATTGCTCTAAGCCAAAATATCTCCCCAGGAACAGGTTACTCTATGTCAGGTCTTGGCTATAAATAGCATAAGCTTCCTCTCTAGTGTCATTTGACAGGAGGCTGCTGTGCTACATTCATACCTTTAGACTGGAGGAGAGTCACGCTTTTGGCCATCGTATCCACTACATATAGATTCTGCGTGAAGAAAATATTGAAATGTGATTTTATTTTTATTCTTTTTATTACATTTTTTAAACATATTACAAAAAAGCCACTTACAAAGTGATAAAGAAAGAAAGAAAGAAAGAAAGAAAGAAAGAAAGAAAGAAAGAAAGAAAGAAAGAAAGAAAGAAAGAAAGAAAGAAAGAAAGAAAGAAAGAAAGAAAGAAAGAAAGAAAGAAAATACAACAGCACAAGTGGAAAACATGGCCCTAACAGTAAAGGATACAAAAAAGACGCCACTTGCTCCCATCTATGGCTGGCTATCGCAGTAAGACACATTGGAAGGAGAACAACAGGTACAAACAAGGCCAAGGATAATTTATCCTTGGCCTTGTTTGTGCCCTAACAGTAAAGGACTAGCTCAGCAGAAAATCTCCTGATGATGTTTGTATGACGATGTTGGGTGGAGCTGGATCACGTAACGGAGGTCGGCCATCTTGATGGTTGGAAACGTTCCCATTTTTACTATTGATGTACATGCAAGCTTTTATCCTCTACATGACGAGTGTGTTTGCTGGATTTTATTAAACTAAATATCAAACACACTACACTATGAAGTGTTTATTTGCCTTTGTTAGAACCATTGAGGTCATTATGAAGTGGAGTCTGTTTAAGGGTGGAAGAGTTCTAAAGTTTGGAGTTTAGCCGATTGGATTCTGTAACAAGCGCAATTGACCGCTGTATCTAGTGGTCCACCTTGGATGGTAAGAGTCAGGGTGTCTGCACCTGTCAGTGGAGGATCTCTCACACAAGATATTCTGCTTTTCTTCAACCCTTTCACACCTGTGCGACTTCAAAGTCGCTCAATTTTTGCTGCCGCGATTTCAGGGAATGCCTGTGTAACTCGCATCAAACTCGGACCAAAGAAGTGCAGGGACTACTTTGAAGTCGGCACGACTTGAAGTGGTACTAATTTGAATGCTTGTCATTGGAAATCATGGGAAACGACTTGTCATGCGACTTTGCAGTCCCAAGTCGCAGGACAAGTCGTACAAGTGTGAAAGGGGCCTAATAAAGAGGTAGCGCTTTGTTTATTAAAGCCTATTGTTTTTGGAGGGGGGGGGAGTCAAACAAATCACCCAAACCCCCCCTGTCGGTCACCTGTCCGCCCATCAGCCCTGCACTTACCCCACCCAGATCACGGGCAGCTTTAACAGCTTGCCCCTGCATCTCCTCCTCGGCACCTCCCCCCTGCTCCCGGCCAACACGGTCGCTTCTCCTCTCGGCCAATCGGGTCCTAAGACCGGCTTACTGATTGGCCGGAAGGAAAAGCAGGAAGACAATAGCGAATATTAATTCACTATTGTCACACAACTGGGTGGGCTTAGACTGCAGTACTCTGCACCCCGAGCCCACCCTTTTTTGTAAACACCACTCCTAAACCGCCCCTGCCATTGAAATCAATAGGCGGCGCTTTTTACCCCTTGTTAACCCCTTCTTTGAGGTTAAAAGCACCCCGCTCCTGCCTGCACAGCGCCGGTAAAGCGCCACTAAGGCTACTTTTAACCTGGGGCACTTTACAGGCACTATATCGCTAAAAGTAGCGCCTGAAAAGCGCCTCTCCCCTCACTCCAGTGTGAAAGCCTGAGTGCTTTCACACTGGAGCGGTGCGCTGGCAGGACACTCAAAAAAGTCTTGCAAGCAGCATCTTTGAGGGTGTATACACTGCTCCTACAGTGCCCCTGCCCAATTAAATCAATGGGTAGCACCGCCGAAGCGCAGCTGCGCTTTTAACCCTTTTTCGGCCGTTAGCGGGGCTTAAAAAAAAAAAAAAAAAAAAAAAGCCGCAAAAGTGACGGTAAAGCGCCGCTAAAAATAGCGGCGTTTTACTGCCAACGCCCGCACACCCCAGTGTGAAAGTGCTCTAAAACAAGCGGAACTTTACCGCTACCGCGGGGCGTCTTCAGTGTGAAAAGGGTCTTAAAGTGATTGTAAAATCTTTTTTTCCTATAAGTCCCCTTTCGCACAGAGGCGCTTTTCAGGTGCTTGAAAAGCGCCTCAGTGTGAAAACCTATTTCCATTAAAATCAATGAATGCTTTCACACTGGGGGCAGTGTGCCGACAGGGCGGTAAAAACAACCCTCTCCATTGAAATGAATGGAAAGCTCTTCAAAAGCGCTCAGTGTTTTACTGGCAGTTTAGAAGCGCCTCAGTGTAAAAAATTTGGCGCCTTTAAGTCTTCCGTAACCCGGAAGCGATCTCATGAGATCGCTTCCGAGTTACTGAAGATGAAGACTTAAAGGCGTCAAATTTAATTAAAAATTACAGCATTCAAAAACCGGAAGTGATGTCATGAGATCACTTCCGGTTTACTGAAGACTTAAAAGGCGTGAAATTTAAAAAAAATGACAGCATTCAAAACAGCCAAACTTGACGTTTTGAAGTGCAAAGGAGGGATTTTGGGTCTTATAGATCCCAGATCCCTCCATAAAGAGAACCCATCACTGCCTATTACTGTCACAAGGGATAATTACATTCCTTGTGATAGCAATAAAAAGGTTTAGAAAAAAAAAAAAAAAAAAAAATTTAAGAGACCGTGTAAAAATAAAGAAAAATTTTAAAGCGCCCCGTCCCTCTGTGTTCACGAGCAGAAGCGAACGCATACGTAAGTTTCGCCCGCAAATGTAAGCGGTGTTCAAACCACACATGTGAGGTATCACCGCGTTCATTAGAGCGAGAGAAATAATTCTAGCACTAGACCTCCTCTGTAACTCTACACTGGTAACCTGTGGAATTTTTTCAAGCGTCGCCTATGGAGATTTTTAAGTACCGTAGTTTGGCGCCATTCCACGAGCGTGCGCAATTTCAAAGCGTGACATGTTAGGTATCTATTTACTTGGCGTAACATCATCTTTTACATTGTACAAGAAATTGGGCTAACTTTACTGTTTTCTTTTTTTTTTTTAAGTTCATAAAAGGGTCTTTTCTTTTTTTTTAAAAAAAAAAGACTGCTGCGCAAATACCGTGCGACGTAAGATATTGCAACGATCGCCATTTTATTCTCTAGGGTCTCTGCTAAAAAAATTATTATTTATATATATATATATATATATATAGATATATATATATATATATATATCTATATATATATATATATAATGTTTGGGCGTTCTAGGTAATTTTTCTACCAAAAAACGGATTTTAACTTGTAAGCAACAAATGTAAGAAAAAGGCTTAGGTATGAAGTGGGTTAAGGTATCATGCCTCTAGGTCACCCATACGCACTACTAAACCTGAGGAGCCAAACTAAGTCTGAAAAGCTGAAATGTGATTTTTAATGATTGGTCCACAACTGATAATCACACACTGCTAGACATACACACAGTTCATAATGCTGAGAAGGGACAGAAAATGGCTGATCACACACTGGACCAGCTACCTTACCTGCTGACTGTGCAGCATTGTATCCACAATGACCCTCCGACTGTCCGCTGACCAGCAGAACGGAGCCAGCAGCCAGGTGTAAAGTCCCTCAAACTTTCCTGCAGAGAGAAAATGGGGGATTAGACCAGACTGGGAATGTCAGGATGGAGGACAATCCAGCCGGCAGCCACCCCACTCACCATCACTGGATCTGGGCACAATGTCCACCACCACAGACGTCACCTTTGTGTACCAATCATACTGGAAGAAATAAGATAAGAAACTAGAATTAGGTTGGCGATATCTCACCATGGTCAGGAAGAGCGCCAGTTAGAAACCAGCCACAGTCCTTTCCTGGTTATCAAGACATGGAGTGTAAACCTTCCATAGGGGACTCAGACGCCTCCGAGAAGAGCGCCAGCCATAAACCAGCCACAGGCCTTTCATTGGTGGTGCCATCAAAGTCCAGTGATTAGTGTGGATTTCCAAACCTCTGAAAGGTTTGTCCTGCTGTCTGTGTCCCCACACTGGAGATTCACACTCACTTCCTCTACTGGTGATCATAATGTCAAGTGAGGGGAAATCCCTAATGGGGGCACCGTTAGATCCTCTGTCCGCTTTTAATAATTGTCAGTGTTCCCATGGGATATCTACTATCACTTCCTGTCCTGATGATTGGGGGGGGTGATATGGACAGAAGTGGTAGGAAACATACAGCAGTAAAAACTCGTATTTCTCCAAAGAAATAATAGTAACTCTTTTTTTATTGCTCTGTATCTTCAAGTCCTGGTGACCCCCATTCTGCTAATTTCTTGTCTTTATGACCCCAATTCATTTTCACAGTGTCTTAGGGATCAAAAGTGGTGGAAATTCTCCCAGAGGAGTCACAAACAATTAAATGCGGACAACCCCCCCCCACTAGTTTGGTCTGGAGTTGGACTATGACTAAGCACCATATCTGGTGTGAAACGCGTCAGAAGCTGTGCAGTTAGTCTGTATTCCTTGTGATGCTTTGATATTAATTCTTAAATAAAAGGTGACCTTTTTAGGAGTGCGGCTATCCAGTGTTCTATTTTTCCTAGTTTGGTCTGGAGTTGGGCTTTACCATTTGCCATGCTCTGCTTTCAACCTGTTCCTGTACAGAGCTCCAGTCATAACCTCACAGTGCCCAACAATTCGCTTTTTATGGTTTCAGTGCTTTCCGGACACTATATTATTAATTACAGGTACTTATATAGCACCATAAATTTACGCAGAGCTTTACATTAGACATGTGCAATTCGTTTTTTGACGACATTCGCCAAATTCGTTAATTTGGAAAAATATTCGAATTAATGAAAACCCATTTAACAAATTTTTCCAAATGTCAAAAATCTGAAAATTCTAAGGAACGTAAATCTGAAAATCTGAAATAACTGACCAATAATAACTATTAAATTATAGGAATTGGAATTTCCTTTCAAATTTGACTGTTAGGGAACGTAAATAATACGTATTTATCTGAGGTTACGCGTTATCCGAAATAATGAATGGAATGTAAAGAATTACTAATAATAATATTTTATTATTTTTTATTATTAATTTGTTACGTTCCATTCATTTAGATGCCGCATTCGTAACTTCGGATAAATTCGTATTGGTTACGTTCACTAACGGACAAAATTTCCAATACCTATAATTTAATAGTTGGTTATTTCGGATTTTCAAATTTTGGGATTTTCTTTCTTATTTTCGAAATAAATTTCGATCATAACGAATGACCCGAAAACCGGAACCCCCCCCCCAAAAATAAATGAAACGAAAACGAATGAATTTTTTGGTAGTGCGCATGTCTACTTTACACACATACACATTATATATATTTCTTATACATTTACATGAGTCCCTGCCCTCAAGGAGCATACAATCTAAGGTCCCTAAACTCACATTCATACATACTAGGGTCAATTTAGACAGGATCCAATTATCCTACCAGTATGTCTTTGGAGTGTGGGAGGAAACTGGAGTACCCGGAGGAAACCCACACAGGCACAGGGAGAACATGCAAACTCCCGGCAGGTAGTGCCGTGGTTGGGATTTGAACCAACGACCCTCCAGTGCTGCTAGGAGGAAGTGCTATATAAAATTTATCATGATTGTATAATGACAGATCTGACAGAGAGCATACATGGACAGAGGAAGATCGGGTACCATGAGCAGCTGGCAGCACTGGAGATGAGGGCCGAACACGTCACACTTCAGATACACAACACGACACTTGTCTGGGCTGAGTCGCGGGGAGAAGACAGCCGAGTTATCTGCAGAGAGAGTCTCTGAAGGAGAGAGAAAGGGAGACACAAGACATTCACAGTCACTCAATAACACCAGAGGGTTTATAGCTCTGACATATACCGCAGTGCTGTACAGAGAACAATGTTATGCAGTACGGAGGACGTTTCACGTCTTGTAGAGGACAGGGATAATAACTGGATCTTTGACTCACCACATTTTCCTCCGGTCAGGTCCACGAAGAACAGAGCCGATCTGGGGGGGGGAGAGATCAGAGTGAGACGACCCAGAATAACACCCTGAATTCCGCCCGACCATGTGAGACTCTTACCTCCTGTTGGCACAGTATTTTAGGCCCACTCTGAAGGGACTGTGCCACCACCCAACAAACACAACACCGGTGTCATCCGGGGACCAGAAGGCCTATAGGGAGAGATGGTGATGAGGACAAGGATTTCATTTTAGTAATGGGGTGGATATAGACAAGGATGCCATTATGGGGTGGAGGTGGAAGATGCAGGGTCCTCTCACCTGTCCGGGTGATACATGTTCCGGGATCCCCTCCAAGACAGAGATATTACCGCTCTCGATGTCTAGCACACACAGCACTGGGGTGCTCTTATTCACTAGGCCCTCGCCCCAATCTTCATGCAGCACAAACTGATCACCCTGCAGGACAGAGAGAAATGTCAATGACAATCACCTGGAGGGCGCATAGCAATCCCGAGAGAAGAGCGACTGACTGTATTAAAAATCTTTTAGTAGGCGAGACTTTTTAACTTTTGAGAACTTCATTTAGCTGTTCAATTTTTGTTTGTTTTTTTAAATTAAAAAACACAGAGTATTTATGTGACACCATCACCCAATCAAGTTCTAACTCATCCAGCAACAGGAAAGGGCGACTCCATTTCTGACCTCATCCTATTCCTAATTGCACTGTCTAATTGGGTGACTATGATGGCAAATGAGGTTTAATGTTGATAAATGTAAAGTTCTGCACTTGGGGGGCTAAGAATATGCATCATACATACTAGGGGGAATACAACTAGGGGGGGGGGGGGTCCGTAGTCTGATAGTCCGTAGTCCAGAGAAGGATCTGGGTGTTCTGGTAGATCATAAGCTCAATAATAACATGCAATGCCAAGCTGAGGTTTCCAAAGCGAGCAAAGTTCTTTCTTGTATTAGGAGAGGTATGGACTCCAGAGAGAGAGATATCATTTTGCCCCCCTGTACAAATCATTAGTAAGACCTCATCTGGAATATGCAGCTGAGTTTTGGGCTCCAGCTCTCTAAAAGGATAATCGGGGAACTGGAGAAAGTGCAGAGAAGGGCAACCAAACTGATAAGAGGCATGGAGGAGCTCAGCTATGAGGAAAGATTAGAGGAACTGAATTTATTCTCTCTTGAGAAGAGGAGATTAAGGGGGGGAATATGATCACCATGTATAAATATATAAGGGGTCCGTATAGTGAACTTGGTGTTGAGTTATCCACTTTACAGTCATCACAGAGGAGAGGGGGGCACTCTTTACGCCTAGAGGAAAAAAGATTTAATCTCCAAATACGGAAAGGTTTCTTCACAGTAAGAGCTGTGAAAATGCGGAATAGACTCCCTCCAGAGGTGGTTCTGGCCAGCTCAGTAGATTGCTTTGAAGAAAGGCCTGGATTCTTTCCTAAATGTACATAATATAATATAACTGGATACTGACATTTATAGGTAATGTTGATACAGAGAAAATCTGAGTGCCTCTCTGGGATCAGGAAGGAATTTTTTCCCCTGCTGGAGCAAATTGGATGATGCTTTGCCGGGGTTTTTCGCCTTCCTCTGGATCAACTGTGGGTATAGGATTGTATAATATTATTTTTTATTTATTTTTATGGTTGAAATAGATGGACTTGTGTCTTTTTTCAACCTGACCAACTATGTAACTATTCCTGCCTCCCAGCAGTGTCCAGGTTTATGACATGATGCCCTAGCTCAGTGATGGAGAACCTTGGCACCCCAGATGTTTTGGAACTACATTTCCCATGATGCTCCACTACACTGCAGAGTGCATGAGCATCATGGGAAATGTAGTTCCAAAACATCTGGGGTGCCAAGGTTCGTCATCACTGTCCTAGCTGATGGTTCTCCTCCTCCGATTGATGACTTGTGTAACATCAGCATGTGCCGACTGAGATTCATCATAGCAACTGAAGCAGTAACGCATTTATCTGAATGCAGTGAAATTCTTTAATGACTGTTTGCTGATCCTTATAGGCCATTCAACTATTATAAGCTTCACTGACCGTTGGCTCTGTGCAGCTAAAGGCAGACAGTGATAATTATAATTATTCATGACATGGATTGAACGCCATTTACATATGTGGGTGCGACGTACATATACGTTCGCTTCTGCATGCAAGCTCGCAGACACGGGGGCCCTTTAAATTTCTTCTTTTTTTTTTTCTTTCCCCTTTTTATACTTCCCTATAATTTTTTTTTATATCACTTTTATTCCTTTTACAAGGAACGTAAACATCCCTTGTATCAGGAATAGGGCATGACAGGTCCTCTTTATGGAGAGATGTGGGGTCTACAAGATCCCACATCTCTCCTCCAGACTGGAAAGCCTGACAATCAAATAACAAAAAAAAAAAACAAAAAAAACACACACACACACACACACACACACACACACACACACACACACACACACACACACACACACACACACACACACACACCCCCTTTGTTTTATTTATTTTTTCATCTATTAGTAGGCAAACCCCTTCCATCTGACTCTGGAAAGGTGAGGTGGAGGATACAATCATTCTGTATAGCTCCTCACCTTAACCACTTTATCAGTGCCATCATCATCATCTTCATCTGCGGCTGAGGCTTCGAAGAACGACTTGGTCTTGGGTCTCTTCTTCTCAGCGATGTACAGCAAATGAGACTCGGAGTGCGACCAGGACAGACAGCCGAACTGCTCTGCAGGGACAGAAGGTAGAACCTAATGAACAAATGGGGGGACAGGTGGAGATAGGACTCAGACAACCCCCTCCCTCAATGTGATGGAATCACAGCGTCTGCCGTCTTATTTCTACACTCAGTTGCTGTAGCGTTTTTGTATGTGAACAGTTCTGGAATAATAACAAATAGTCTCACTCACCATCTTCGTACACCTTCCCGTGTTTGTCCAGTGCTGTCAGGTTGATGCTCTTCCCCTTGCGGTTCTTGTCCCAGACCTGGAGAGAGGATGACTTTATATTGGTATGGATTGGACACACCACAGGGATCCTCCCCTTTTCCCGGAAGTTTGGCATCAATCCCACTACCCACCCACCAGGAACGAAGGGTCCTCTCCCCTTCCCAGCCTTTGTGAGCCAGGCATCCTTCCCCCATTTCCTACCTCCAAGAACCAGGCATCCCATCCACCCTTTCCGCCCTACGGGAGGTCCCTCCACCCTTTCCCGCCCTACGGGAGCCGGGCGGTCCCTCCACCCTTTCCCGCCCTACGGGAGCCGGGCGGTCCCTCCACCCTTTCCCGCCCTACGGGAGCCGGGCGGTCCCTCCACCCTTTCCCGCCCTACGGGAGCCGGGCGGTCCCTCCACCCTTTCCCGCCCTACGGGAGCCGGGCGGTCCCTCCACCCTTTCCCGCCCTACGGGAGCCGGGCGGTCCCTCCACCCTTTCCCGCCCTACGGGAGCCGGGCCTCCTCCCCCTTCACACCCTACGGGAGCCGGGCCTCCTCCCCCTTCACACCCTACGGGGGCCGGGCCTCCTCCCCCTTCACACCCTACGGGGGCCGGGCCTCCTCCCCCTTCACACCCTACGGGGGCCGGGCCTCCTCCCCCTTCACACCCTACGGGGGCCGGGCCTCCTCCCCCTTCACACCCTACGGGGGCCGGGCCTCCTCCCCCTTCACACCCTACGGGGGCCGGGCCTCCTCCCCCTTCACACCCTACGGGGGCCGGGCCTCCTCCCCCTTCACACCCTACGGGGGCCGGGCCTCCTCCCCCTTCACACCCTACGGGGGCCGGGCCTCCTCCCCCTTCACACCCTACAGGAGCCGGGCCTCCTCCCCCTTCACACCCTACGGGAGCCGGGCCTCCTCCCCCTTCACACCCTACGGGAGCCGGGCCTCCTCCCCCTTCACACCCTACGGGAGCCGGGCCTCCTCCCCCTTCACACCCTCCAGGGACTACCTTCCAAGAACAAGGAATCCTCCCTATTCCCACCTCTAGGAACTGGGAAGCTTCTCCCTTCTCATCCTCCAGGACTCCGATGTCCCCCTTCCAGGAACTCCACATCCTCTCCAGGAACCATGCATCCTCCCTCTTCCCACATCAGGGACCGGAAACACTTCCCCCATCCAACCCTCCAGGAATCAGGTGCCCTACCTCCAGGAACTGGGTGTCCTCCCCTTTCTTATTCTTCGTCTCTCGTAGAACGGCTTTCAAAGCTCCAGATGGGGACTCGCTGCTGAGCAGTCTAGGAGAGTAGGAAATGATCAGACTGTGCCCCACATTAAGCAGCAGCATTCTCACAGGTCTATCCATACTTACTCTCCTTTAATCTCACTGCCATTGCCGCATGCCCCGGCATACACCACCGCATTGTTATCATGGAAGATGATATATTGGCGGCAAAACTTCACCTGCTCACTGCGATCCAGATCCCTCTGCGCCCATTCTGAAGGAGACAGAGAGATATGGGGGGGGGGGAAATCATAGAGATGAAATCAGCAGGAGAAGCTACAGAGCAATCATTGTGCCCCAAATCACATGACACAAAGAGTGACTTAATTGCATCGCACAGGCCCGCCTCCCATACCGACCAATCAAATACAAGTTCAAGAAAGTTTGTGCAGATCACACAAACCAGAGCTGCTTTCTGATTGGTTGGTATGTTTGTCAGCCTCTTAATAGTCCCACCCCTTCTCCTATGAATCCTGACAGCCAATCACCCAGATCCTCAAAGCCCGGACAGTGATCAAAGATTGAGGAAAATACATTGCAGTAAATGTGGGATGTAGGGGGCGGGGCTTCAAGGGGATTGGCAGCGGAAACCTGCAGGTTTTAGTATAACATGTAAGTGACACCTGACCGCCGAGACGACCAATCCCCACCCCGTTCCTTAAAGTGTATTTAAATCTCTCCGGCCTCCCCTGCAGTCTTGCACAGTTGTAGCGGCTCCTCTTCTGTCCTGAAATAGCTTCCTCTGATTTCACTGCACACTGTGAGCTTCTCACCATGTGCATTAGAATATGCAGTAAGTCAGATAGAGCCCCGCGTCATTTCCTGGCCGGAGGACTTACACCACCATTTAGCTCTTTCCTCCTTAGCCTGGCTACCCCTGGCCCCGCCCGCTTCATTCACTTGATTTCAAGGCCCCTTTTGCTCTCAGTCAGAAACACCCTGCAAGTCCCAGCTGGACCCATATATACTCCCAGGACTTTTTTGCCCACTTTACACCTGAGCCGGGTGGTTTCCAGACATTTTTTTTTTTTTTTTTAAGCGTTTTTGTAGTTATGCAGAGACAGTTGGCATGCGGAGACAGACAGGGTGCCAAGCACAAAGTGCATAGTGCCCGTCTCTGTACGCTCCATAGTGGAGAGCCATGTTTTCTACAGCTCCTCCCTCCCCGCCTGTCGCTGAGGATGCTTTACAGCTGGGCAGGCTCCTTGCCGCCAGTGACGCGGATAGTGGGCGGAGCCTGATGGGGAAGCTGAAGGACTAGTTCCCCATCAGATCTGCTTTCTGCTTTTGATTGACAACCAATCACAAAAGGTGGCAGTCCTAATGGGGAACTAGTGTCTCAGAATCCACCTTCAGGCTCCGCCCACCCATCTACAAAACTCCTCCTTTGCTGTGCGACGGCGGAGGAGAGAGCTCCCGTCACCCCCACCTTCCAGGCAATGCATCTGCTCTGCTCATAGGTGAAGCAGCCTATTACACTAGGGCAGGGGTCTCAAACTGGCGGCCCTCCAGCTGTTGCAAAACTACAAGTCCCATCATGCCTCTGCCTGTGGGAGTCATACTTGGTAACTGTCAGCCTTGCAATGCCCCATGGGACTTGTAGTTTCGCAACAGCTGGAGGGCCGCCAATTTGAGACCCCTGCATTAGGAGTGTGCACCCCAAAGCTCAAACACACATGACTTTCTCTGCAGCCTCAGATGCACGGGGCAATGAATGAATAGGAAGTGCTCTGTGCTGAGTGGCTTCCTGTTCATTCACAAACTGAATCATAGCAAACACCGTTTACTATGCTTCAGATATGAATGGACACAGCAGGTGTGTTCATTTAGAAAAGAAAGGGTCCCATAAATGACATATTGACTAGCCCTTTCCTCTGCTCTCCATCCTGAAAACAACCCCCACAGCAGCCGAGAGATGAGAAGAGCAGGGAAGCCAGCAGCATTGAGGGGGGGGGGAGCCCGGGCAGTAGGGGGGAGTTGGCACCGCACAGAGTGATGAGGGTGTGCACAGGCACACCTGACACACCCACCACCCCCCCCTCCCGAACACGCTGCTGTCTTGCTAGATGAATTGGCAAACTTGGGTCTCAGACACAATTATAATAGAATTTCCTGGATTTGGTGTCAGTACAGCTCTTCACATGTGGGTGGAGGGGGATGGGAGCCTCGGGGTAGAAACAGATGAATATCTCATAAAATAACAATATAAGCTATAAAAAGACACACCACGGGTTGTGATGACACAATGTGACGGCGGAAAAAAAAAAAAAAAAAAAAAAAAAAAAAAAAGCCTGGTGGGAAGAGCAGGAAGGACCTTCACCTTCATCAACCCCTCCCCCATCATCAGGCCAGAGCCCCCCCCCCCTTCCCCAACACATACATAACCCCCCACCCCCCCAGACACACCTATATCCCCCCCCAATTGCTGTGTACACTCACCGGCCACTTTATTAGGTACACCTGTTCAATTGCTCGGTAACACAAATTGCTAATCAGCCAATCACATGGCAGCAACTCAGTGCATTTAGGCATCTAGATGTGGTGAAGACGACTTGCTGAAACCGAGCATCAGAATGGGGGAAGAAAAGGGGATTGAAGTGACTTTGAACGTGGCATGGTTGTTGGTGGCAGACGGGCCGGTCTGAGTATTTCTATGATTTTCACACACAACCGTCTCTCAGGTTTACAGAGAATGGTGGGAAAGAGAGAAAATATCCAGTGAGCGGCAGTTGTGTGGAGGAAAATGCCTTGTTGATGTCAGAGGAGAATGGGCAGACTGGTTCCAGATGATAGAAAGGCAACAATAACTCAAATAACCTCTCGTTACATCCAAGGTATGCAGAATAACATCTCTGAACCCACAACACATCCAACCTTGAAGCAGATGGGCTACAGCAGCAGAAGACCACACCGGGTGCCACTCCTGTCAGCTAAGAACAGGAAACTGAGGCTACAATTGGCACAGGATCACCAACATTGGACAATAGAAGATTGGAAAAACGTTGCCTGGTCTGATGAGTCTGGATTTCGTCTGCGACATTCAGATGATGGGGTCAGAATTTGGTGCATGGATCCATCCTGCCTTGTATCACCGGTTCAGGCTGGTGGTGGGGGTGTAATGGTGTGGGGGATGGGGTATCACCGGTTCAGGCTGGTGGTGGGGGGTGTAATGGTGTGGGGGATGGGGTATCACCGGTTCAGGCTGGTGGTGGGGGGTGTAATGGTGGGGGGGATATTTTCTTGGCACACTTTGGGCCCTTTAGTACCAATTGAACATGGTTTAATCACCACGGCCTACCTGAGTATTGTTGCTGACCATGTCCATCCCTTTATGACTACAGTGTCCCGATCTTCTGATGGCTCCTTCCAGCAGGATAATGCACCATGTCACAAAGCTCCAGTCATCTCACCACTGGACAATGAGGTCCCTGTCCTCCAATGGCCTCCACACTCACCACATCTTATCCAATAGAGCACCTTTGGGATGTGGTGGAACAGAAGATTGGCATCATGGATGTGCAGCCGACAAATCTGCAGCAACCGCGTGATGCTATCATGTCATTTTGGAGCAAAATCTCTGAGGAACGTTTCCAACACCTTGTTGTATCTATTCCACCAAGAATGAAGGCAAAGGGGGGGGTCCATCCTGGTACTAGCAGGGGGGACCTAATAAAGTGGCCGGGGAGTGTATACCTCCCCTCCAGACACAGCTATATACCCCTGGTCTCACCTGTGTAGATGTTGCTGTATTTGCCCCCATACTGGGTGGTGACCTCGGGCCCTATAGAGACGGCGCTCAGCGATGGGAACTGGCTGAGGTCCCTGTAGAGGGTGGAGATGTCTTTGGGCTTCCTGATGAGCTGAGATAAAATAGAGAAGAAGAAGGTGAGTCCTCAGCACAGAACTGACCCCTCACACACACACAATCCCTACAAAGAGAGAACCCCGTCTGACGTGGAGGAGCTCCAGGAAATGTCTTTACATCCCGGAATGGAGATCAGTACAAGAGGGCGGCTATCATCTCACTTCTCCAGCATTACTCTACCTGAGCAGCAGAGGGCGGAGTCACCCGGGCGTGTCTCCATCGCACGCAGATCGGCCACCACCTGACTCCGGGACGGAGCGTCCAATGGACCGCTGTTCTCCAAACCCCCTAGAGGCAGGAAAACAGGGTGCTAGGGGGCCAGTGCAGGCACAAGGGGAAGGAGAAGTGTATACAGGGGGAGGGAGAGAATGTAAAAGGGGGGGGGGGGGGGGTGAGGGCATATTAAAGAGAGCACTTGGGGATAGGAGAGAGGAAAAAGTATACATGAGGGAAGGAGGGAAAGAATATGGGGGAAGAGGGGCAGAGAGTCCCTGGGGGAGGGGGAAGAAGGGTAGAGAGTCCCTGGGGGAGGGGGAAGAAGGGTAGAGAGTACCTGGGGGGGGGGGGGAGAGGGATAGACAGTACCTGGGGGGGGGGAGAGATAGAGAGTCCCTGGGGGAGGGGGAAGAGGGGTAGAGAGTCCCTGGGGGAGGGGGAAGAGGGAAGAAGGGTAGAGAGTCCCTGGAGGAGGGGCAAGAAGAGTAGAGAGTACCTGGGGGAGGGGCAAGAAGAGTAGAGTGTACCGGGGAGGGGGAACAAGGGTAGAGAGTACCTGGGGGAGGGGGAACAAGGGTAGAGAGTACCTGGGGGAGGGGGAACAAGGGTAGAGAGTACCTGGGGGAGGGGGAACAAGGGTAGAGAGTACCTGGGGGAGGGGGAACAAGGGTAGAGAGTACCTGGGGGAGGGGGAACAAGGGTAGAGAGTACCTGGGGGAGGGGGAACAAGGGTAGAGAGTACCTGGGGGAGGGGGAACAAGGGTAGAGAGTACCTGGGGGAGGGGGAACAAGGGTAGAGAGTACCTGGGGGAGGGGGAACAAGGGTAGAGAGTACCTGGGGGAGGGGGAACAAGGGTAGAGAGTACCTGGGGGAGGGGAGAGGGATAGAGAGTACCTGGGGGAGGGGAGAGGGATAGAGAGTACCTGGGGGAGGGGAGAGGGATAGAGAGTACCTGGGGGGTGGGGAGAGGGATAGAGAGTACCTGGGGGGGGGGGGGAGAGGGATAGAGAGTACCTGGGGGGGGAGGGATAGAGAGTCCCTGGGGGAGGGGGAACAAAGGTAGAGGGTACCTGAGGGAGGGGGAACAAAGGTAGAGAGTACCTGGGGGGAGGAGGAACAAAGGTAGAGAGTACCTGGGGGAGGAGGAACAAAGGTAGAGAGTACCTGGGGGAGGGGGAACAAAGGTAGAGAGTACCTGGTGGGGAGAGGGATAGAGAGTACCTGGGGGGGGGGGAGAGGGATAGAGAGTACCTGGGGGGGGGGAGAGGGATAGAGAGTACCTGGGGGGGGAGAGGGATAGAGAGTA
This sequence comes from Aquarana catesbeiana, assembly GCF_042186555.1. NCBI lineage: Eukaryota > Metazoa > Chordata > Amphibia > Anura > Ranidae > Aquarana > Aquarana catesbeiana. Next base: position 17,071,894 of record NC_133330.1, read on the forward strand.
CCTGGGGGGGGGGGGAGAGGGGTGTGTACAGGGGGAGGGAGAGAATGTAAAAGGGGGGGGGTGAGGGCATATTAAAGAGAGCACTTGGGGATAGGAGAGAGGAAAAAGTATACATGAGGGAAGGAGGGAAAGAATATGGGGGAAGAGGGGCAGAGAGTCCCTGGGGGAGGGGGAAGAAGGGTAGAGAGTCCCTGGGGGAGGGGGAAGAAGGGTAGAGAGTACCTGGGGGGGGGGGGGGAGAGGGATAGACAGTACCTGGGGGGGGAGAGATAGAGAGTCCCTGGGGGAGGGGGAAGAGGGGTAGAGAGTCCCTGGGGGAGGGGGAGAGATAGAGAGTCCCTGGGGGAGGGGGAAGAGGGGTAGAGAGTCCCTGGGGGAGGGGGAAGAGGGAAGAAGGGTAGAGAGTCCCTGGAGGAGGGGCAAGAAGAGTAGAGAGTACCTGGGGGAGGGGCAAGAAGAGTAGAGTGTACCGGGGAGGGGGAACAAGGGTAGAGAGTACCTGGGGGAGGGGGAACAAGGGTAGAGAGTACCTGGGGGAGGGGGAACAAGGGTAGAGAGTACCTGGGGGAGGGGGAACAAGGGTAGAGAGTACCTGGGGGAGGGGGAACAAGGGTAGAGAGTACCTGGGGGAGGGGGAACAAGGGTAGAGAGTACCTGGGGGAGGGGGAACAAGGGTAGAGAGTACCTGGGGGAGGGGGAACAAGGGTAGAGAGTACCTGGGGGAGGGGGAACAAGGGTAGAGAGTACCTGGGGGAGGGGGAACAAGGGTAGAGAGTACCTGGGGGAGGGGGAACAAGGGTAGAGAGTACCTGGGGGAGGGGGAACAAGGGTAGAGAGTACCTGGGGGAGGGGGAACAAGGGTAGAGAGTACCTGGGGGAGGGGGAACAAGGGTAGAGAGTACCTGGGGGAGGGGGAACAAGGGTAGAGAGTACCTGGGGGAGGGGGAACAAGGGTAGAGAGTACCTGGGGGAGGGGGAACAAGGGTAGAGAGTACCTGGGGGAGGGGGAACAAGGGTAGAGAGTACCTGGGGGAGGGGGAACAAGGGTAGAGAGTACCTGGGGGAGGGGGAACAAGGGTAGAGAGTACCTGGGGGAGGGGGAACAAGGGTAGAGAGTACCTGGGGGAGGGGGAACAAGGGTAGAGAGTACCTGGGGGAGGGAAGAGGGATAGAGAGTACCTGGGGGGGGGGAGGGATAGAGAGTACCTGGGGGGGGGGGAAGAAGGGTAGAGAGTCCCTGGGGGAGGGGGAACAAAGGTAGAGAGTACCTGAGGGAGGGGGAACAAAGGTAGAGAGTACCTGGGGGAGGAGGAACAAAGGTAGAGAGTACCTGGGGGAGGAGGAACAAAGGTAGAGAGTACCTGGGGGAGGGGGAACAAGGGTAGAGAGTACCTGGGGGAGGGGGAACAAGGGTAGAGAGTACCTGGGGGAGGGGGAACAAGGGTAGAGAGTACCTGGGGGAGGGGGAACAAGGGTAGAGAGTACCTGGGGGAGGGGGAACAAGGGTAGAGAGTACCTGGGGGAGGGGGAACAAGGGTAGAGAGTACCTGGGGGAGGGGGAACAAGGGTAGAGAGTACCTGGGGGAGGGGGAACAAGGGTAGAGAGTACCTGGGGGAGGGGGAACAAGGGTAGAGAGTACCTGGGGGAGGGGGAACAAGGGTAGAGAGTACCTGGGGGAGGGGGAACAAGGGTAGAGAGTACCTGGGGGAGGGAAGAGGGATAGAGAGTATCGGGGGGGGGGAGGGATAGAGAGTACCTGGGGGGGGGAGGGATAGAGAGTACCGGGGGGGGGGGGGGGAAGAAGGGTAGAGAGTCCCTGGGGGAGGGGGAACAAAGGTAGAGAGTACCTGAGGGAGGGGGAACAAAGGTAGAGAGTACCTGGGGGAGGGGGAACAAAGGTAGAGAGTACCTGGGGGAGGAGGAACAAAGGTAGAGAGTACCTGGGGGAGGGGGAACAAAGGTAGAGAGTACCTGGGGGGGAGAGGGATAGAGAGTACCTGGGGGGGGGGGAGAGGGATAGAGAGTACCTGGGGGGGGGAGAGGGATAGAGAGTACCTGGGGGGGGGGAGAGGGATAGAGAGTACCTGGGGGGGGAGAGAGATAGAGAGTACCTGGGGGGGGAGAGGGATAGAGAGTACCTGGGGGGGGGGAGAGGGATAGAGAGTACCTGGGGGGGGGGGAGAGGGATAGAGAGTACCTGGGGGGGGGGAGAGGGATAGAGAGTACCTGGGGGGGGAGAGGGATAGAGAGTACCTGGGGGGGAGAGGGATAGGGAGTACCTGGGGGGGAGAGGGATAGAGAGTACCTGGGGGGGAGAGGGATAGAGAGTACCTGGGGGGGGAGAGGGATAGAGAGTACCTGGGGGGGGAGAGGGATAAAGAGTACCTGGGGGGGGGAGAGGGATAAAGAGTACCTGGGGGGGGAGAGGGATAGAGAGTACCTGGGGGAGGGGGAAGAAGGGTAGAGAGTCCCTGGGGGAGGGGGAAGAAGGGTAGAGAGTCCCTGGGGGAGGGGGAAGAAGGGTAGAGAGTCCCTGGGGGAGGGGGAAGAAGGGTAGAGAGTCCCTGGGGGAGGGGGAAGAAGGGTAGAGAGTCCCTGGGGGAGGGGGAAGAAGGGTAGAGAGTCCCTGGGGGAGGGGGAAGAAGGGTAGAGAGTCCCTGGGGGAGGGGGAAGAAGGGTAGAGAGTTCCTGGGGGAGGGGGAAGAAGGGTAGAGAGTTCCTGGGGGAGGGGGAAGAGGGGTAGAGAGTACCTGGGGGAGGGGGAAGAGGGGTAGAGAGTACCTGGGGGAGGGGGAACAAGGGTAGAGTGTACCTGGGGGAGGGGGAACAAGGGTAGAGTGTACCTGGGGGAGGGGGAACAAGGGTAGAGTGTACCTGGGGGAGGGGGAACAAGGGTAGAGAGTACCTGGGGGAGGGGGAACAAAGGTAGAGAGTACCTGGGGGAGGGGGAACAAAGGTAGAGAGTACCTGGGGGAGGGGGAACAAAGGTAGAGAGTACCTGGGGGGGGGAGAGGGATAGAGAGTACCTGGGGGGGAGGGATAGAGAGTACCTGGGGGGGGAGGGATAGAGAGTACCTGGGGGGAGGGGTAGAGAGTACCTGGGGGGGGAGGGGTAGAGAGTACCTGGGGGGGGAGGGGTAGAGAGTACCTGGGGGGGAGGGATAGAGAGTACCTGGGGGGGGAGGGGATAGAGAGTACCTGGGGGGGGAGGGGATAGAGAGTACCTGGGGGGGGAGGGATAGAGAGTACCTGGGGGGGGAGGGATAGAGAGTACCTGGGGGGGAGGGATAGAGAGTCCCTGGGGGAGGGGGAAGAAGGGTAGAGAGTCCCTGGGGGAGGGGGAAGAAGGGTAGAGAGTCCCTGGGGGAGGGGGAACAAAGGTAGAGAGTCCCTGGGGGGAGGGGGAACAAAGGTAGAGAGTACCTGGGGGGAGGGGGAACAAAGGTAGAGAGTACCTGGGGGAGGGGGAACAAAGGTAGAGAGTACCTGGGGGAGGGGGAACAAAGGTAGAGAGTACCGGGGGGGGGGGGGAACAAAGGTAGAGAGTACCTGGGGGGGGGAGAGGGATAGAGAGTACCTGGGGGAGGGGGAAGAAGGGTAGAGAGTTCCTGGGGGAGGGGGAAGAAGGGTAGAGAGTACTAGTGGGAGGGGAAAGAAGATGGGAGGATGGATGGGTGGGGGGGAAGGGAAGAGGGGGGCAGGAGGATTGGAGAGTAGCTGATTGGAGGAGGAGGGGAAAGAATATTTGGTGGGGGCGGGGCACTGTATGCGGAGAGGAGGGGTCTCTGAGTGTCGCCCCCCTATACTGTAGTGCAGTCACATTCTGCAGTATTTGGGGTCCCCCTCCCCCCCATGTCAGGTGTTATAGAGGAGATCCCCTCCCCCCTATCAGTCAGCAGGGAGCACACAGCCTGTCAGTTGCTCTCTATGGGGGTCTGTCACAGACAAGGCTGCAGATAACAATAACAAAGCGCTACATGGAAGAAAGGTTATACCCCCAGGACACATCCTCCCCTCCCCCCGGCCATGCTGGGAGTTGTAGTCCCTCCTCACACCCCCGACCTCTCACCTGAGCTGCCGCCATGACAGACACTGAAAGACTCTGGCCCCGCCTACTCCCGTAGCGCCCAGTTCCGTCTAGCACCTGCCTGTGGGCGGGGCTCCATGCTCGATCATGTGACCAGCACTTCTGCAAGCTGCTCTCCCATCTCCACGGAAACGAAAAGACGCCGGATCAGGTGACCTCCTGTCGGCCATATTGGATGTGGGCTGGCGTAGTGCAGAGATTAGGGGTGAAGGGGCCGCCGCCATGTTGGATAAGGGCAAACGAGGAATGAATGAGGTGAGTCGGTGGATGAGCCCCACATGTCGCCCTATTCCTTATAAGAGGCCAGCACCACCCAGACGTCAGCTTTTTTCATGAACACAGCAGTCTCCTTCTCCCTCACAGTTGATTGGAGGACCTCTCACAGTCCTCCTCTGCTCACCTCTCACATAGGAGAAGCCCTACCAGCCGAAATCTAATTTGTAGGTGGAGTGCCCCTTTAATTTCTGACCCCCTTCCCCCCTCCTAGGTGTCATGGCTCAGGATTCAGCTCCGTGTACGGTGAAAGCCCCGGTCCCGCTCCAGGTGGGGGATGGGAAGTCGGAGCTGGGCCGCCCCGGCGTCTACGTCATCGACGTCACCCTCCAGAAACCTCAGACCGTCCAGGTAAGTCTCACCTGTGACTCCGCCGCCTGGAATGGCGACTTTTAGAAATCTCCGGTGAAGCCGGCTCCGCCCAAAACTGTTCTTCCAATTCTGGGTCCATGCCGATGTCACCCCCCCCCCCCCCCCGTCTCTCCCGCAGGAGATCTCCTTTAAGAATTCCTACACGGCCTTCCTGACGGTGAGGATCCAGCAGAGGAAGAAATCCGACCCCAAAAATAGAAGATGGCGGACGTGCGTCAGGGACCTGCGGCTGATGGCGAACCCCCACACCGAGGACGGCTCCCAGGACTACGTCTCCCTCCACGCTCCCCAGGTGAGGGCGGAGATCACAGGTCTGGGGGAGGGGGAGACCAGAGACCTTCCGTGTGCCCTAAAGTGGGACTCCGGCTATAGTCTTTGTCCTGGTTTGGGTGTCGGAAGGGCAACAGCCCCTGAAGAAGAAGAGAATACATGACAACGGTGACAATGTTGCCTGCAGCCTTGGGGCTGTCTTTGACACCAGGGAGCTGGGAGACATTGTTGTCTGCAGTCGTGGTTTCATCTCTATCCTCCACATTTAAATGAAAGCATCAGGTAAACTGGGTGGCATTATTGCCTGCAGCCTTGAAGCCATCTCTGACAGCAGAGAGCTGGGTGACATTGTTGTCTGCAGCCTTGGGGCCATTTCTGTCCACCACTCATAAATGAAGGTATCAGGTGAGTTGGGTTACATTGTTGTCTGCAGTTTTGGGGCCGTCTCTGTCCTCCACATTCAAATGAAACTATCAAGTAAGCCGGGTGGCATTGTTGCCTGCAGCCTTGGAGTCATCTCTGACACCAGAGAGCTGGGTGACATTGTTGTCTGCAGCCTTGGAGCCGTTTCTGTCCTCCACTCACAAATGATGGTATCAGGTAAGTCGGGTAGCATTGTTGTCTGCAGCCTTGGGTAGGTCTCTGTCCTCCATATTTAAAATAAGCTATCAGGTAAGTGGGTGGCATTATTGTCTGCAGCCTTGTTGCGGTCTCTGACACCAGGGAGCTGGGTGACATTGTTGCCTGCAGCCTTGGATAGGTCTCTGTCCAGGGGCGGACTGACCATTGAGCCACTCGGGCACTGCCCGAGGCCCTGGGCCACTAGGGGGCCCCATCAGGGTTGCCAGCCTCAGTAAAACCAGGGACAGTATGTATAAATCTGTGTTTTTTTTTTTTACATCTGTCTGTGTATACTGTGTGTACATGTATGTGTATAATGTGTGTGTGTATACTGTGTGGCCCCATAATCTCTGATTGCCCGGGGGCCCCATAATCTCCTATTGCCCGGGGGCCCCATGAGTTATCAGTCCACCCCTGTCTCTGTCCTCCACATTTAACAGAAGCTATCAGGTAGGTGGGTGGTATTATTGTTTGCAGCCTTGGGGCCGTTTCTGTCCTCCACTCATAAGTTATGGTATCAGGTAAGTTGGGTGACATTGTTGTCTGCAGCCTTGGGTAGGTCCCTGTCTTCCACATTTAAAAGAAGCTATCCGGTAGGTGGGTGGCATTATTGTTTTCAGCCTTGGAGCGGTCTCTTACACTAGAGAGCTGGGTAGCATTGTTGCCTGCAGCGTTGGGGCCGTCTCTGTCCTCTATATTTAAATGAAAGTATCAGGTAAGCTGGGTGGCATTATTGCCTGCAGCCTTGGAGCCATCTCTGGCACCGGGAGCTGCGTGACATTGTTGTCTGCAGCCTTGGGGCTGTTTCGGTCCTCCACTCATAAATGAAGGTATCAGGTGAGTTGGGTTACATTGTTGTCTGCAGTCTTGGGGCCGTCTCTGTCCTCCACATTTAAATGAAACTATCAAGTAAGCCGGGTGACATTGTTGTCTGCAGCCTTGGAGTTGTTTTTAAACCTAGGGGGGCTGAGTAACATTGTTGCCTGCAGCCTTGGAGCCATCTCAGGCACCAGGGATTGGGGGTGACATTGTTGTCTGCAGCCTTGGGGCCGTTTCTGTCCACTCATATTTTAAACTATCAAGTAAGCCGCGTGGCATTATTGCCTGCAGCCTTGGAACCATCTCTGACACCAAGGAGCTGGGTGACGTTATTGTCTGCAGCCTTGGAGTTGTTTTTAAACCTAGGGAGCCGGGTAACATTGTTGCCTGTGACCTTGGAGCCATCTCTGTCCTCTACATTGAAATGAAAGTATCAAGTAAGCCGGGTGGCATTATTGCCTGCAGCCTTGGAGCTGTCTATGGCATCAGGGAGCCGGGTGACATTATTTTCTGCAGCCTTATGCCCCATACCCACGATCGGATTTTCCGACAACAAATGTTGGATGTGAGCTTGTTGTCGGAAAGTCCGACCGTGTGTACGCTCCATCGAATGTTTGTTGTCAGAATTTCTGCACACAAATGTTTGAGAGCAGGTTCTCAAATTTTCCGACAACAAAACTTGTTGCCGGAATTTCTGATCGTGTGTACACAAGTCCGTCGCACAAAAGTTCATGCATGCTCGGAATCAGGCAGAGGGAGCCGCACTGGCTATTGAACTTCTTTTTTTCTTGGTTCGTCGTACGTCACCGTGTTCTCACGTTCGGAATTTGTGTGACCGTGTGTATGCAAGACAAGTTGGAGCCAACATCCTTCCGAAAAAAAATCCACGGCTTTGTTGTCGGAAAATCCGATCGTGTGTACTGGGCTTTAGAGTTGTCTCTGATACCAGGGGGCTGGCTAACAATGTTACTTGCGGCCTTGGGGGCCATCTCTGTCCTTCACTCATAAATGAAGGTATCAGGGATGTTGGGTGACATTGTCGTCTTCAGCCTTGGGTAAGTCCCTGTCCTCCACTTTTAAGGTGAGGTGTTAGGTAAGTTGTGTACTATTACTGTCTGCAGCCTTGGGGCTGTCTCTGGCATCAGGGAGCTGGGTTGTCTGCAGCATTGGGGCCGTCATTGCCCTCCACATTTAAATGAAAGTATCAGGTAAGCCGGGTGGCATTATTGTCCGCAGCCTTGGAGCCATCACTGAAATCAGGGAGCTGGGTCATATTGTTGGCTACAGCCATGGGGCTGTCTCTGGCCCCAGGGAGTTGGGTGATATTGCTGGGTGATATTGCTGTCTGCAGCCTTGGAGCCTTCTCTGTCCTCCACTTATAAATGAATGTGTTCACTGAGTCTGTTCTCTCCCAACAGATGCTCTGCGCTACGGACCATGTCAGCTCCATCCGTCTCATCCTGCGCCAGCCATCCCCGGTCTGGACGACATTCACCATTGAAGATCTGCAGATCAATCCGTCCGGCCAACAGGTACAGTACGCTCCAGGTCTGCGAATGTTTGGCTAATGTGGCTCCACCCCCTTCCCCCGCCTTGTCCCCGGTGGATGCATTTCACATCTCTGATGTCACTTCGGTTTTCTTGGGACTGTTCTGCATTCACTGACTTTAAGGGAGGAGATCCAGCTGTCACCTTCACCCTCCAAACTGCCCTAACTGTTTTGTCCTTATGTAATATCAGAGGGGTTTTTGTTTCATCTACAGTAAAATCTAAAATGGTAATTGCAGAGAGATGGATCTGATTCCTTCTGATAGTACGCATTTTGAGCTCCATGCAGATGTAAACTGGTATGTCCTGGTTGTGCAGCATTGGTGCTCAACTGGCTCAGCAGGACAGCCAATCAGATTGCATGCAGATTAGTATTAGTGTCTGAAATGTATTGTATCTAAAAATGCAAAAATATATTCAGTACAAATTGACGCCTTTCTTTGTCTGTATCATGACAGAAGGCCGTGAGATGATGACACACCTGATCTGTTTCCATTTTTTTTTTGTCCTGCAGAGTCTCCAGAAAGGGTTTTCCTGGTGGCTGAATCATCTCCCCCCGAAGGAGCAACTCCGGAGCCTGAACAAGGTGAGCGCCTGCTGCCCAGTCTATTGTCAAATTAATGTGGTGCGATCTTTCACTGGCTGTGACAGCTGTCGATCACTGTACAGGGCCACTACTGGTACCATGTGATTGCTGTGACCAATCACAGCAGATCACATGACAATTGTAAACAATAGATGGCTTAATTTCATGTCATTCATTGTGTTCAATTTTGTGTTGCTAGCTGTGCTTGGTCACAGCGATCACATGGTACAGACAGGGCCAATCAGAGCCCATCTGTACCATGTAATTAGCTGTGGCCAATCACAGCTGATCACAACAATACACACTTAATTAAAGCGGAGTTACACCCAAAAGTGGAAGCTCCACTTATCTGACTCCCCCCCCCCCCCCCCTCCGGTGCCACATCTGGCACCTTTTGGGAGGGGGGCTACATGTTTTTGACAGGTACCTGTCCCCACAGATTGCGGTGCGATCACTCAGAAGTTCGGCCCGTCTCCTCCTTCCCCATTCAGAAAGTGCAGTGCGCTATGCGCATGCGCAATAGGAAACCAGCACCCGAGAGCCAATGGAAACATTGGCTGGGGTGCCAACATCGCTGGATTCCAGGACAGGTAAGTGCCCTAATATTAAGAGTCAGCAGCTACAGTATGTGTAACTGCTGACTTTACATTTTTTTGTTTGGGGGGGAGGAGCGGAACTCCTCTTTAATCAATTTCATTCAGTAAAATTGGTTGCTTGTAACAGAGAAATTCACTGGTATAAGCAATCATAATGTGTAAAAAAAACAAACAAAAAGACCCTGATCACTTTCGTAGAGTAGTACAATGTTAATATGGTAACACTGTATTGCTCTGGTCACATAGTGTTAAAAATAAATTGTAAAAAACACGAAAAAAATGTAAAGGAAAAAAGAAAAAACTGATAATAAATGACAACGTCAAAAAACTTGCCATGCCTCTTTTACTAAATAAAAAATAATAAAGTGCAGCGCTAAAAAATGATGTGAAAATATACAAACAATTAAAGTGTAGGTGCAACACTAATGCCCCGTACACACGGTCGGATTTTCCGACGGAAAATGTGTGATAGGACCTTGTTGTCAGAAATTCCGACCGTGTGTAGGCTCCATCACACATTTTCCATCGGATTTTCCGACACACAAAGTTTGAGAGCAGGATATAAAATTTTCCGACAACAAAATCCGTTGTCGGAAATTCCGATCGTGTGTACACAAATCCGACGGACAAAGTGCCACGCAACCTCAGAATAAATAAAGAGATGAAAGCTATTGGCCACTGCCCCGTTTATAGTCCAGACGTACGTGTTTTACGTCACCACGTTCAGAACGATCGGATTTTCCGACAACTTTGTGTGACCGTGTGTATGCAAGACAAGTTTGAGCCAACATCCGTCGGAAAAAATCCTAGGATTTTGTTGTCGGAATGTCCGAACAAAGTCCGACCGTGTGTACGGGGCATAAGAATGTATCAAATATACAAGGATAATGACTTATACCTGCATAGACATTAAATAAATATATGAGCATGTACATAGTACAAACAAATGATATCACAGTGTCCATCAATCTTAATTCAAAAGAGAAAAAACTTGACAGATCGTAGAAAATAGGAATGACTCCTAGATTGAGGACAGTTCCAAGATGGTAGAAATAGATCTAGTCTGCATCCGTAAGGAAAAACCACCATGAAGAGAATTCACCATCCACTGTGCAGCCACCACCAAAAAAGATAATTAGGTACTCTTACCAAATCATGTGGACCCCCTGCCAGCAGCAAGGAGTCAAACAGGCGTGTAAACTGGGAAAGTAGTCACTTCACAGGAACCGACATGAGGGATAAACAGCAACTCCATCTCAGCGCCAAAGATGTTAGGCTCTACAAGTTATAAAAGAAAGAAGTCGCCACATAGCATAAAATCCTTTATATATATAGGTTTATTGAGTAAAATAGAACACTTACATCAATATAGATGAGTACAGGCACTGTAAAACGATGTGATCACAAGGAGATGTAGAAAGCACAATACCATTGGGCTAGCACGATACGATCTGACGCAGTTCGTCCTCCAACGTCTTACAGGACGAAACGCGCCGGCTCGTATCGTGCTAGCCCCATGTCATTTGAACAGAGCAAACTGTGCATGCATTTTCACAGGACGAATAGCTGTGAAACCTGTTTTATAAATGCACCCCCCGAGAGTCAGTACACAGAAAAGGGTGATTTTAGTTATAGAAGGAGCAAGGATGGTGCCTTTTTCTGGCTTCATATTTGGTCTCCAGTAGTGCCCTCTATAGTTCCTGGCTGTGTCCCCCTCTCTCCATGGGGTTTCTCCTCCAAACTCTGTGTGTTCTGATTGCTCCTGTTTAGGGATAGGGGGAGCCCTTCATGTTGGCACAGGTTAGGTTTGGATGGGGTGGACAATTGTTAGAACCCCTTTTGGGTTTTTTGTTTGACATCTGCATCCCATTGTTGAGATTTTCCTTCACTTCCTGTCCTGGTGACAATTGGAAATGTTTCCCTTCTCCTCCACACGACACCCAACCAAGACTGCTCTGCCCACCTTATGGGAAGGTGGGGGGGGGGGTTGAGTGGACAGCTGATGATACCCCAGTCAGTGTTGGGAAGATGTTAATTACTTGGCAAAGTTCCCTTTCTATGGGGAAAGACCATTGATGGAGGAGATTTGTCTGGACACTGGTGTATTTTGTCTGATCTGGCTAGGACACCTAGGCACAAGGAAGCAGATTTGGGTTCTGAACCCCCTTAAATTGGTGGCATAGAGGTATGACGAGAGGTTAAATCTTCCCACCAAGGACACTGCCAACTATGTAAATATGATGGGGGGGGTCTAACCCTTCCACTCTTCAACTCTTCAAAAAAGGTTGAAGAGTGAAAGAAAACTCAAGAACAGCTCTTTGAGATACTTTTTTAAATGGTTCAGTTTTTCCAGCAGCTATCAATCACTGATATAACAGGTGTAGGTGGAGGGATGAATGAATCTCTGTATAATGTGATGTTGGTAGTCTCTCCGCCCAGCAGTGGATATCACATATATCTGACCTCCATGTCTTTCATGTGCCAGGGCCTTCCTGATCCCAACCGCGTGTCCAGCGAGCTGCAGCAGATGTGGGTGCTAACGGAAGTGATGCGGTCCAATCAGAACGCAGCGAGTGTTGGCAGGTTCGATGTGAGTGTCTGGAATATTCTTTTTTTTATCACAGGGAAAATTCTGCTTCCTGGCCTTCTCCTTCCAGCGCTCTGTGCTTGCAGAGCTGAGTAACGGCCACACCCATCATCACAGCCATGCCCCTCATCACAGACCGCCCCTTCATTAGACACACCCCTCATCTTAAGCATCCACACATTAACTTATTTCAGAGAAGGGAAAGGGGTGTGTCCTGACCAGAGAGGGGTAATGTGCGATGTGGAAGGAGGGTCTCTGACCATAGAGGGGATGTGGCTGCACACAACAAAGAGGTGGAGGCCAGACTATAATAATGGCAGTCCTTAGCTCCCTGGTGCCCAACCTGTGGCCCCGAGGGCCTCGTGCGGCAATTTGGTATGTGATCTGCGGCCCTTGGACCCCAGCAGTCTGTAGTGGGAACATTGATTAGGGTAATAGCACTGATCCCTACTAGCCTCATGCAACATCTTCCCAGTTTCGTATTGTCCTCTGTCGCATATCCCCCCCCCCCCCAACAATGTATCCTGTCTTTACTCGCTGACCCGACCCTCATCTCCTCTATTAAGTTTGCAGTCTGACAGTCCTCTTAAGCATTACATACTGTATATTGAACATTATGCGTGGCCCTTTGGTGGTGTCAGGGGCCACATTTGAGGCCCCCTTTAGCCCATAAATTCAAAACCACTCCATTAGCTTCACATACAGTGGAAGTCTCTCTATAGATGGGAGTGTGACCTGCCAGAGGGGGGCCCATATCTTCTCCGCAGGGGCCCCTCTGCCCTGTGATGTCAGTGGTAAAGTGGGGCCAGCCAACACAGATAATGACAGATAATGTCGGAGTCTCTGGACAGCAAATCAAACTAGTCAGCAGGCACATGTGCAGTTTGCTTCTGTCCTGGAGTCTTGTAATTCAGTGGGGGGAACCTGACACCAGGGGGTGTGTCTTTGACAACCAACCTCATTTGCAGGAACGGTTGGCTGGACATCCTGCAGCTGGGGAGCCTTTTTGGGGAACTCCATATATTTTCTCCATCCGTGAGCAATAGTGGAGAAGTTGTAGATTGTGGACATTGGATGTGCATCATGCCAAAGGCGTAACTAGAACATTTAGAGCCCCCCCCTCCTTCATCCGAGCCCCAGGCTTCCTGTTCTGGGAGGACATCCATGGACATCTGCGCAGAACTCTGCCTCTAGCATGCTCCCTGGGGCATGCATCCAGTGCGCTCTGTGACTGCTGGGGGCCAATCACAGTGGCTCTTTACCATGTGATCAGCTGATCACATGTAAACAACCTTGCCGGTTATCGGTATTCTTTTCCTCCTGCGTTGTGTCTGTGTGAGTAAAGAAGAGCCGTTAACTGGCAAGACTGTCAGTACATAGTGTACACTGATAATCAGGGCACTGATCATCAATGCCACCTATCAGTGCTTATCAATGCAGCCCCATCAGTGCTTATCAATGCAGCCCCATCAGTGCTTATCAATGCAGCCCCATCAGTGCTCATCCATGCAGCCCCATCAGTGCTCATCCATGCAGCCCCATCAGTGCTCATCCATGCAGCCCCATCAGTGCTCATCAATGCAGCCCCATCAGTGCTCATCAATGCAGCCCCATCAGTGCTCATCAATGCAGCCCCATCAGTGCTCATCAATGCAGCCCCATCAGTGCTCATCAATGCAGCCCCATCAGTGCTCATCAATGCAGCCCCATCAGTGCTCATCAATGTAGCCCCATCAGTGCTCATCAATGCAGCCCCATCAGTGCTCATCAGTGCAGCCCCATCAGTGCTCATCAATGCAGCCCCATCAGTGCTCATCAGTGCAGCCCCATCAGTGCAGCCCCATTAGTGCTCATCAGTGCAGCCCCATTAGTGCTCATCAGTGCAGCCCCATTAGTGCTCATCAGTGCAGCCCCATCAGTGCTCATCAGTGCAACCCCATCAGTGCTCATCAGTGCAGCCCCATCAGTGCTGCCCCATCAGTGCTCATCAGTGCCGCCCCATCAGTGCCGCCTATCGGTGCTCATCAGTGCCGCCTATCAGCGCTGCCTATCAGTGCCTCCACAGCAGGACTCCCTCATACAGCCCAGAACCTGCACTGACACTTCCCCCTCCCTCCTCCCTCACACTGATGGGAGAAGAGAGAGTGATCTGCTCCTTCTTCTCCTGCCCCTCTTCTCCTGTGTGCACCGTGGGAAGGGTGAAGCCCAGTAGCTGAATGATTCCCAACAACCTCACTGGAGCCCCCCAAAGTGGCGTAACGCCAGGGCCCCGGTCGCAAGTGTGACCTTTGCGACTCTGGTAGATCCGCCACTGCAACACGCCCCCCAAAAATGTATACACAGGGCGTGTCTATCTCTGAAATAAAGCCTTGTTTTGACATATATAAATCTGATACTTTTTTGTTTTGTCCAATTGTTGAATAAACAGTCCCATAGCAGAACTGTTGTGGGCATTCTCCAGGTCCCAGTGGCAGAAGTCATGTGACTGTGGTGGTCATCAGTGGTGGTATACACAGTGGGGTAGGTGAGCAGTGTCATAACTCTCCACAGTGAAATGAATCTCATTCCTCCTATTGTTCTCTCTCCAGGTGGATGGCTGCTATGACATCAATCTTCTGTCGTACACATGAGCGCTGCATGGTGTCAGGAATGGGAGGAGCCTCAGTGCAGGAACTGGATGTCGGATTGGGATTGGATGGACGGATCTGATCCCCAGTGGGTCATAAGATTCAGACTGTGAGGACGATATTGTGAGATCATTTATTATTAATAAAAGGATCTTATACCATAGCAATGTCATCTGCCTGTCATTTCTTGTTATAAGCCATCATATCTGCCAGGAGTCATACATTTCTACATGAAAGGGAGACGACTTGTGAGACAGTTCCACGCTCTATAGTATTTTCATCAGAGCTATAACAGGGCTCCGCCCTCTATAGTACCTTCATTAGAGTTGTCCAATGGTCCCTACCTCTGTAATACATTCATCAGAGCTGTGACAAGGCTCTGCCCTCTATAGTAACTTCATCAGAGCTATAACAGGGCTCCACTCTCTATAGTACCTTCATCAGTGCTGTGACATGGCTCCGCCCCCTATATAGTACCTTCATCAGAGCTGTGACACGGCTCCGCCCTCTATAGTACCTTCATCAGTGCTGTGACACGGCTCCGCCCTCTATAGCACCTTCATCAAAGCTGTGACATGGCTCCGCCCCTATATAGTTTCTTCATCAGAGCTGTGACATGGCTCCGCCCTCTATAGTACCTTCAGCAGAGCTGTGACATAGATCCGCCTTCTATAGCACCTTCATCAGAGCTGTGGCATGGCTCCGCCCTATATAGTACCTTCATCAGAGCTGTGACACGGCTCCGCCCTCTATAGTACCTTCATCAGTGCTGTGACACGGCTCCGCCCTCTATAGTACCTTCATCAGTTATGTGACACGGCTCCGCCCTCTATAGTACCTTCATCAGTGCTGTGACATGGATCCGCCCTCTATAGTACCCTCATTAGAGCTGTGACATGGCTCCGCCCTCTATAGTACCCTTATTAGAGCTGTGACATGGCTCCGCCCTCTATAGTACCTTCATCAGTGCTGTGACATGGCTCCGCCCTCTATAGTACCTTCATCAGTGCTGTGACACGGCTCCGCCCTCTATAGTACCTTCATCAGTGCTGTGACATGGATCCGCCCTCTACAGTACCTTTATTAGAGCTGTGACAGGGCTCCGCCCTCTATAGTACCTTCATCAGAGCTGTGACACGGCTCCGCCCTCTATAGTACCTTCATCAGTGCTGTGACACGGCTCCGCCCTCTATAGTACCTTCATCAGTGCTGTGACACAGCTCCGCCCTCTATAGTACCTTCATCAGAGCTGTGACACGGCTCCGCCCTCTATAGTACCTTCATCAGTTATGTGACACGGCTCCGCCCTCTATATTACCTTCATCAGTGCTGTGACATGGATCCGCTCTCTATAGTACCCTCATTAGAGCTGTGACATGGCTCTGCCCTCTATAGTACCTTCATCAGAGCTGTGACATGGCTCCGCCCTCTATAGTACCTTCATCAGTGCTGTGACATGGATCCGCCCTCTATAGTACCTTCATCAGAGCTGTGACAGGGCTCCGCCCTCTATAGTACCTTCATCAGAGCTGTGACATGGCTCCGCCCTCTATAGTACCTTTATCAGAGCTGTGAAATGGCTCCGCCCTCTATAGCACCTTCATCAAAGCTGTGACATGGCTCCGCCTCCTATATAGTACCTTCATCAGAGCTGTGACATGGCTCCGCCCTCTATAGTACCTTCAGCAGAGCTGTGACATAGATCCGCCTTCTATAGCACCTTCATCAGAGCTGTGGCATGGCTCCGCCCTATATAGTACCTTCATCAGAGCTGTGACATGGCTCTGCCCTCTATAGTACCTTCACCAGAGCTATAAAGGAGTAAAATTCCTCTTCTGTCCTCTTGTATTATTTTTAGTTACGTACGCAGATCCTCATTACTGACAGACATAGATTTATGTCAGGGTGGAGACACGTCATGAACGCCCTACTTATCACAAGGTGTGAGGTGGAGAACAGCGGGGCGCCTTACCTGAGCAGATACCCCTGGAGCTCTACTTATTGGACAGCCTGGCTGTGGTCACACGATGTGCCATGTAATTAAAGGATTACTCCAATGATCTGGTTCTTGGTGGGTCCTGGTGGTTCTTATGATAATAGAATAAAGCAGAGGGTGGGTCATTCCGAAGTATCCTTATACATTGCTTCACCTCTGGAAATGATTTACTAGAGCAGCTCTCTGCCCTTTGGCCCTCACTGGGAACATGCTGCATATGGCCGGCACATTGGGTTATAAATCCTCTTTGTGATGGTCCATCACTCTGCCTTGTAGTAGAAATGTGCACTTTTTATAGACAATAAAAATGGCAGCTCCAGGCAGACACCTACATGGGATGGTGTACCCATAGGCTGGTTTCCAATGCAAGCGCCCAACAGGAACTGACTGCTGGGTAATGGTAAGAGTTTCTGTCTTAAAGGGTGAATCCACCTTAAAGCCATATGTTGGCTTTATGTGAAGCCTAATGTGTGGAGTCAGCCCCTGGCTTTTTATATGCTTTTGATATTCCAATAGTGAGAGCTCCCTGTCATAATTCCCATCTCTGCTCTTACCTGGGAATTCAGGGTTTTTCCACCCCCATGGAGTGTCACTGCCCTCCTTCCTTGGGGTGTTCTTGCCAACCATGAGGTATCCCTATCCTCCTTGGGGTGTCCTTTCCCACAATGGGGTATCTCTTCGCTCCTTGGGGTGTTCCTGCCCACCATGGGGTATCCCCTCCCTTCTTTGGGGTGTCTCTGCCCAACATGGGGTATCTCCTCTTTCCTTGGGGTGTCTCTGCCCATCATAGGGTATCTCTACCAACCATGGGGTACCCCATCCTCCTTGGGGTGTCCCTGCCTACCATGGGGAATCCCCTACCTTCTTTGGATGTCCTTGCCCACTTTGAAGTATCCCCTCTCTCCTTGGGGGTGTCCTTGCCAACTGTCGGGTATCTCCACCTTCCTCTGAGTGTGCTTGTCCACCATGGCGCATCCTCATCCTTCTTAAGGTGTTTCCCTGCCCACCATGAGGTATCCACTCCATCTTTGGGGTATCCTTGCCAACCATGGGGTATCCCTATCCTCCTTGGGGTGTCCTTTCCCACCATGGGGGATCTCCTTGCTCCTTGGGGTGTCTCTGCCCATCATGGGGTATTTATCCTTCCTTTTAGTGTCCCAGCCCACCATGGGGTATCCCCTTCCTTCTTGGGGTGTCTCTGCCCATCATAGGGTATTCATTCCTCCTTGGGGTGACCCTGCCCACCATGGGTCATCCCCTCCCTTCTTGGGATGTCCTTGTCCACTTTGAAGTAGCCCCTCCCTCATTGGGGTGTCCTTGCGAACTGTGGGGTATCTCCACCTTCCTCTGAGTGTCTCTGTCCACCATGGCGCATCCTCCATCCTTCTTGAGGTGTTTCCCTGCCCACCATGAAGTACCGCTACCATCTTTTGGGTGTCATTGCCCATCATTGTGTATCCCTACCAACCATGGATTACCCCACCCTCCTTGTGGGTGTCCCTACAAACCTTGGGCTATTCTCACCTTCCTCCCGGTGTCCCCACGGGGTATGCTCACCCTCTTTGGGGTGTCTCTGCCCACCATGGTGGTAGCCTCTTCCTCACCATAGATGTAACGAATGATGAAAGTTGACCAGATAGCCCCCTGGTAATGCATTTCTGTGTTCATGAAAAAGCATTTAACGTAATTTTAAGCTGGGATAAGTACAAGAACCTGTCTTTATATCAGCTTCCTGCCATTCCCTGCACAGGTTGAGGGAGGGGGCAGCACGAGGAACCAATCAGACTGGGAGTGGGCAGGCACTGCCAGGACCCAATCGGCTCTCCATTGCATAGTGCTGCCAGCCTAACACAGGAAGCATGCTTACAGGAGTAGGCGTCTGCACTGTTCCGCTGCCTCTATAATCTTGGGCTGGGGGGGGCGGGGAGGTGACACACCTATATTTCTTAAATTGCATCTCAAAGCAAAACTTTTTTTTTCAGTTTTAGGTGGAGCAGGAAGATTGGTCCTCCAGTACAGGAAGTGTCAGGAAATTCAAAAGGTTTTGGTTGTCACCATAGGGGAGAAATAGAGGATTGTACAATGGGGACACCTCATCGGGTGACTTCCGGTTGTGCCTCTTGGACAGTCAGGAAGTAAAAGGAAATCTCTACAATGGAGACTCAGATCTCCTTAAGGCTCGATTCGCATCTATGCATGTTGTTTTTTGAGCGTTTCTGCATTGCTTTTTGCGGTGCTTGCCGCGTTTTTGATGCGCTTTGCGATTTTTTTTTTTTATTTACAGTGTTTTTTTTAATACTGTATACAGTGTAAGAAAAAAGAAAGAAAAAAAAAAACGCAAAACGCGGCAAAAACACGGAGAGGCACAAAAATGCATGTGAACATATTCCATAGGAACCCATGTTAAAAAATTTCCATGCGTTTCTGCAAAATGCAAAATGCATCAAAAAACGCATTTGTGTGAATCGAGCCTTTTCCCCAAAAAGAGGTCCACTTTACCAGTGAATACCAGTGTCACCCCCCATGGCTCCCCCAGAATATCTATAAATATATCTGACTTTCTATCTACACATATAGGTGTAAAAATACATTCCTCCCCTCCCCCTCCCCCTTGCACTGCACACAGTTTGGGGTCACTGACTGTGATCTGCTATGAGCTCTTCGTGGAGGATGATGATTAACGACGCATGCGCGTCCCCCCCCCCCTGCTGGAGGTGTGTTCCCGCGCATGCGCAGTGCTGTCAGGTGGTGGAGATGCTGCGGGCGGTGTGCGCGGGTGTCCGGGGGGTGTCCCGGGTGCAGAGGAGGGGGTACAGCGGGGGGCAGCAGGTAATGACCGATCAACCGACCGCCTTCATCATCATCATCCACTCTGCTTTATGATCATTGTGTGACGAGTATAGCGCTGACGTCTGCAGGAGCGAAGTATCATCATCCTGTCTACATGTAATCCCCACCTGTCTGTCCTCCCCCATGTCTGATCTCTGCACCATTATCATTCATATGGGGCTGTGTGCACCACCATGGCGCCGACATATGCAGGAGCGCAGCTGTGTTATAAGTCTATGACTCCTCTCTGCAGGACTGCATGTCCAACTATATAACTATATATATATATATATATATATATATATATATATATATATATATATTCTCCTGTGTGATGTCAGACATAGCGCTGACATATGCAGGAGTGCGGTACTACTCCTCTCTGTGTGATTATATCTTCTTGTTACATTGTATATCATAGAGAATGTCACCAACATATGCAGGAGCGTGGTATCGTCATCCCAGTTCTGTATCCCATTCTGTGTCTGTCCTACTTCTGAGGATTGCAGCTGAATTATTATTATTATTTATAATATGCCATTATTTACCATTACATTTATAATTATCATCAATAATATATTTATTATGATTGTATTATTTTTTTTATTATAGTTATAATAACAATTTTTATTGTTATTTATAATTTTTGTTATATTAATGATAATAAATATAACAAATATAATATTATAGCTATGATAAATAATAAATGTGATCATAATAAATATATTAATGATGATATTTATAAATGTAATGGTAAATAATATTACATATAATAATGATAATAATTATAATCATCATCCTTTTAATTTTTTTTTTATTATTATCATTAAAGTAAAACTATAGGCAAAACTTTTTTTTTTTTTTCATTTTGGAGATTTCCCTTCACTTCCTGTCCCACAGCCAAACAGGAAGTGAGAGGAAATCCCTGCAAATTGAGGGGATTTCTTGGGGTCCCCCCCAGGTCACCAGAACTAGTGTCCCCATTGGAAGATTTCCCATCCATTACTTCTCTGGGGACAACCCAAAATTTGGGATTTTCTTTACTTTCACTTTCAATGATTAATGATAAACAGGACAAATAGGGAGGTACCGACATCAATGAATACTGACAGGTGTTCTAATACCTCTCCACTCTATCCAAAACTAAAAAAAAAAAAAAAAAAAAAAAGTTTTGCCTATAGTTCTACTTTAAATGATATGATCATCATTACATTTATTATGTTACCATTATTATTATTATTCAGGATTTATACTATTATTATAAGGGATTTATATAGCACCAAAAGTTTGCGCAGATCTTTACAACATGAGGGCAGACGGTACATTACAATACAATACAAGAGGAATCAGAGGGCCTGGCTCATTAGAGTTTACAATCTTTATTTTTATTATTATTATCATCATTAAATTATTATCTACAATATATTATCATCATATTATCATCCATCATTATTATAATGATAATAAAAAAATAATTATTATAATAATCTACATATAATAGTGATGATAATATATTTATTATCATCATTGTTATATTTTAATATCATTTAGATTTTTTTAATCTTTATGATTGCTATCATCGTTATATTATTATTGTTAGATGTTTAATATTATTATTGTCATCATATTTGTTATTATTGTTAGAGTTTTGTTATTTATTGTTATTATTATTATGGCTTTTCCTTATTATTTTTATTACTATTATCATTCTATTATTATTATTATTATTATGTGATTGCATAGCGCTGACCTCTGCGGTAGCGTCGCTGTGTTCTCTCCCATTTACTACAACTTTATCTCTCCTCCCTGCAGGACTAGAAGTGTTTTATCACCTGATGTTACCCCATAGCGCAAACATGTGCCGTAGCGTTGCTGTTTTATTGCTCATCAATGTATCATCGGATATTACTGATGATTTCTGTATTATTATGTTCATGGGGGTGGGGGCGTATTTTTGTGTTATATCTTTTAGATTGGGGGAGAATGTGGAGCCGGCTGGCTCTGTACGGTGTGTGTATGGGGGAGGGGGACATGGACTCTGCCCCCGTGTGAGTGGTGACAGGTGCTCGTCCCACAGCCAGAGGTCCCTAATATGTTTCTTCTGATATTTACTTCCAATCGGCCAGGAGACACCAATCTCTATCACAGTGGGCACTGCCAGGGCCAAGACTGGTACTGCACATTACTGTGTGCCATGTGCTTATAAAAGGGGCAGAGGAGGGCAGAGACGGGCACCCTGGAGGGAGGAGAGGGCAGAGACTGACACTCTGGAGAGAGGAGAGGGCAGATCATTACACCCCAGGGGGAGGCAGAAATTGGCACCCTAGAGAAAGGGCAAATATTGACACCCTGAAGGGAGTAGAGGGCAGAGGCTGGCACCCCGGAGGGGGGAAAGATGGGCAGGGGCTGGTATCCCGGGGGGGGGCATAGGCTGGCACTCCAGAGGGGGGGGGCAGAGGCTGGCACCCTGGGAGGAGGAGGGAGAAGAGACTGGCACCCCAGGGGGGGAGGAGGGGCGGAGGCTGGCACCCCGGGAGGAGGAGGGGTCAGAGGCTGGTACACCGGAGGGAGAAGAGGACAGAGATTGGCAACCCGGAGGGGGCAGAGACTGGCACCCCGGGGGGGAGGAGGGGGCAGAGGCTGGCACCCCGGGGGGGAGGAGGGGGCAGAGGCTGGCACCCTGAGAGGAGGAGGGGGCAGAGGCTGGCATACTGGAGGGAGAAGAGAGCAGAGACTGGCACCCCAGGGGGGAGGAGGGGGGCAGAGACTGGCACCCCAGGGGGGAGGAGGGGGGCAGAGACTGGCACCCCGGGGGGGAGGAGGGGGGCAGAGACTGGCACCCCGGGGGGGGAGGAGGGGGGCAGAGACTGGCACCCCGGGGGGGGAGGAGGGGGGCAGAGACTGGCACCCCGGGGGGGGAGGAGGGGGGCAGAGACTGGCACCCCGGGGGGGAGGAGGGGGGCAGAGACTGGCACCGCAGGGGGGGGTAGGGGGCAGAGACTGGCACCGCAGAGGGGGGTAGGGGGCAGAGACTAGTATCCCAGAGGGGGGTAGGGGGCAGAGACTAGTATCCCAGAGGGGGGTAGGGGGCAGAGACTGCACCGCAGAGGGGGGTAGGGGGCAGAGACTAGTATCCCAGAGAGGGGTAGGGGGCAGAGACTGGCACTATGGGGGGGGGCAGAGACTGGCACCCCGGAGGCCGGAGAGGGCAGTGACTATTGGCACAGGGTATGGTGGTCTCAGACTGATTCCGTCTCTCATTGGCAGAGTTTAGTTTTTGTGCGGATTGAGGTTTCTCCTCGGACACAATCCGGTCGGATCCTGTTCCCTCCCGTGAAGTGTAATTAATGCAATTAGCGGTCTTCGCTCTGCTGAGTCAGCGCTGTGAACTCCGTGTACTTTGTATCTCTGCCGAGCTCCAATCTTAATCATTACACCTCCCCCTCACCACCGCTCCAACATTCCAGGAGGTCGGAGTTCTCATTAATCGTATTCCCTTCTCTCCCCCTCCAGGTAGATGTGCCTCGTCAGACCGCGCTCTACGACTTCCACCGCCATCATGGCGGTAAGATGGTGGAGTTCGCTGGATGGAGCCTGCCGGTGCAGTATAAGGACAGTCACATCGCCTCGCACCTGCACACCCGCCAGCACTGCTCTCTGTTCGACGTCTCTCATATGCTGCAGGTAATGTGGGCGGAGCTTGGCCAAGGTTTCTATTATAATGGCCGGACTCTAAATGTATTGATGGTTGATGTAGAGGATGTAGGCCAACACAGATCCGGTGGGGCGACTTTGCGCTGGAGACACAATAAGCGCCACTGGAACCTCTAATCACATGATTCTTCACTTTTCCCTCTTATGTGTCAGTCTGTGTGGGTGGGGCTTAATAGAGAGGGCGTTGCTTCTCCTGCTCATGTGTCAGTCTGGGTGGGTGGGGCTTAATAGAGAGGGCGTTGCTTCTCCCGCTCATGTCTGTGTGGGTGGGGCTTAATAAAGAGGGCGTTTCTTCTCCCGCTCATGTGTCAGTCTGTGTGGTTGGGGCTTAATAGAGAGGGCGTTGATTCTCCCGCTCATGTGTCAGTCTGTGTGGGTGGGGCTTAATAGAGAGGGCGTTTCTTCTCCCGCTCATGTGTCTGTGTGGGTGGGGCTTAATAAAGAGGGCGTTTCTTCTCCCGCTCATGTGTCAGTCTGTGTGGGTGGGGCTTAATAGAGAGGGCGTTGATTCTCCCACTCATGTGTCAGTCTGTGTGGGTGGGGCTTAATAGAGAGGGCGGGGTAGAACCTAGGAACACACTTCTCCTTTCTTGGAGCCAATAAGAACAGAAAGATATCACCAGGTGTTGGCCAGAATTGATTCCCAAAGAAATGCTGTGCAGAAAGATGAATTAATTCCTATTTATTTATTTTTAATTGATTTTGTTTTCTTTAAGACTCGGGTACACGGAAGGAACGGATCCCCTTCATGGAGAGCCTGGTGGTGGGGGACATTGCAGAATTAAAGGAGAACCAGGTGAGGTATAACACGACCCCCCCCCCCCCAACATGTGGTATCGCCCACTTGGCAGATCTTTATAGATGTGTGATTCCTGACATTGTGGATCCCTGAGATCCTCCTACTGATAAACCGCACAGTCCAACCCACTGACCGCACATCACGACCACATCAGCCCCGATGGGTGATTGGTAAACTTTATCAAATGTGATGACGGAGCACGTGCGCGTCTCTGCGCGTCGTGTCTAGCGCCACCCAGAAACAAAAGTGCCTATGCTGTTTCCAGTCCGAGGGCCTTTTCTGGCACTTTTGTTCCCTCGATGTCCCCTCTATGTCCCCTCCTGCTGCTTATAATAGCAATCCAGCAGCTAGTAAGCTGCTCGGATTGCTATTAAAAGAGAGCCAACCGCCGGCTCTAAAGAAAAACGGTTACGCGGGTGATGCCTGCAGCTGCATATCATCCCGGGTACAACCACCAAAAGTTCAGCGACGTACAGGGTGCGTCGCTGGACAGGAAGTGGTTAGGATCCAGTAAGGCACTGGCTCATATTGCTGTGCGCAGCCTCAGTTATCCTGTATTCTCAACACTGTGCCAATAATCAGTGATTCGCTAGAGGCTGGTCAGCTGACTGTTTAAGGATTTACTGCTGCTTAGGTGGGGAGGAAGGAACAGGAATGATACAGACTGTGCTTAGGAAGGTCAGATTAGGGAGGAAGATGATAAAAGCGGGAGAAGGGGACAAGACAAACGGATAGGGTCTTGTCTTACCTCCCTGATATTTTCTGCTTTTCTCCCTGACAGCTGCAGCCTGTGAACTTCAAGCACTATAAAGCTTCTGTCAGCCTTCCTCTCTAGCTGAGGCCAAAACATAGAATCAAGGCTGGAAATAAACTTATTTTAATTACAGAAAGTGACAAATAGTTTTTGTAACCAAGGAGAGGGGGAGAGTTTTCAATAATGAAGTGACTGCTCTGGGCTTAGGGAGGAAGAAGATAAAAGCAGGAGAGGGGACAGGACAAACTCTGCTGCCAGGGAGACACAAAGGAGTTAAAGTTTAACTAAAGGCAAAACATTTTTTTTTTAGTTTTGGATGGAGTCAAGAGGACTTAGAACACCTGTCAGTTTTTATTGCTGTCTGTGCCCCCGTTAAGGAGATTCACCCTCTCTATATGTCCTGTTTACCATTATTAAAAATGAAAGTTAGAGAAAACCCCAAATGTTGGGTTGTGCCCAAAAAAGTAATGGGGGGGGGGATCTTCCAATGGGGATATTAGTTCCAGTGACCTGGGGGTCTTCCAGAAATTCCCTTAATTTACAAGTATTTCTTCTCACTTCCTGTTTGGCTATGGGACAGGAAGTGAAGGTAAATCTCCGCAATGGGACACATATGGTGAAAAAAAAAAAAAAAAAAAAACCTGACGGGTTATAATCCTCCCTTACTCTATCCAAATTGAAAAAAAAAAGTTTTGCCTATAGTTCTACTTTTAACTTACAAGGATAGTGTATTGTCTTATCTCTACCAATATCTTCTTCTTTCTCCCTCATTGGCAGCCTGTGATCTTCAGCACTGCAAGGCTTCTGTCAGCCTTCCCCTCTAGCTGAGCCAAAACATACAATGGAGGCTGGAAATGTTCACATTTTAAGGAGAGGGAGAGAGTTCTCAATAAGGAGGTGACTGTTCTGGGGGGGGGGGGCAAACTCTGCTGCCAGGGAGACTCAAAAGAGTTCAAATAAAAGGAACGTCTTATCTCTCTGGTTTCTCCCTGACAGCTACTGCCTGTGATCTTCAGCACTACAAAGCTTCTGTCAGCCTTCCTCTCTAGCTGAGCCAAAACGTACAATCAAGGCTGGAAATGTACATAATTTAAATAGAGAAAATGACATAAAGTTTTTGAAACCAAGGAGAGGGGGAGAGTTTTCAATAAGGGAGTGACTGCTCTGGGCTTAGGGAGGAAGAAGATAAAAGCAGGGTAGGGGGCAGGACAAACTCTGTTTCCAGGGAGACATGAAATAATTAATCTTACAAGAATAGTGTCTTGTCTTATCTCTCTCTGATATACTCTGCTTTCTCTGACAGTTGCAGCCTGTGAACTTCAGTACTTCAAAGCTTCTGTCAGCCTTCATCTCTAGCTGAGCCAAAATATCCAATCAAGGCTGAAAATGTACATAATTTAAACACAGAAAGTGACAAAGTTTTTGAAACCAAGGGTATGGGGAGAGTTTTCAATAAGGAAGTGACTGCTCTGGGTTTAGGGAGGAAGAAGATAAAAGCAGGGGAGGTGACAGGACAAACTCTGCTGCCAGGGGAGACACAAAAAGAGTTAAACACCACCATGTGGTTATCCCTCCTGCACAATCCTTTCCTGCCTGTGACAAGGAATATCCCACCATGACTCCTCCTACCTCCCCAATCCCATCGCTGACCAAGGTCCTCTCTGTGCAGGGTACGCTAACTCTCTTCACCAATGAGAGCGGAGGGATCATCGATGACCTCATCGTCACCAACACCTCCGAGGGCCACCTCTACGTGGTGTCCAATGCCGGCTGTGCAGAGAAAGACTCCGCCCACATGAAGGTACTGCCCTCTCTTATTTCTGACCACCTTATTATACAGTGACTGACCCACATCTGTCCCCTCAGAACCGCCTGCTGGAATTCAGAGCGGCCGGCCGGGATGTGGATCTGGAAAACGTGGACTTCGCTCTGTTGGCTCTGCAAGGTGATGTCACTGCAGGGAAGAATGTAAAGCCTGAGGGGTGGCCCTCGTCCACGGGAATTACTGTGTAATGCAGCGTCCACACCACATAAATCATTTGGTAGAAATAGTGCCCCATCATTGGTGTTCGAGGGAGGAATAGTGTCCCGTTGTTGGTGTCAGTGGGAGAAATAGTGTTGCATTGTTGGTGTCAGTGGGAGGAATAGTGCCCCATTGTTGGTGTCGGTTAGAGGAATAGTGCCCCATTGTTGGTGTCGGTGGGAGGAATAGAGGAATAGTGTCCCATTGTTGGTGTCGGTGGGGGGAATAGTGCCCCATTGTTGGTGTCGGTGGGGGGAATAGAGGAACAGTGTCCCATTGTTGGTGTCGGTGGGGGGAATAGTGTCCCATTGTTGGTGTCGGTGGGGGGAATAGTGTCCCATTGTTGGCGTCGGTGGGGGGGGAATAGTGTCCCATTGTTGGTGTCGGTGGGGGGAATAGTGTCCCATTGTTGGTGTCGGTGGGGGGAATAGAGGAATAGTGTCCCATTGTTGGCGTCGGTGGGGGGAATAGTGTCCCATTGTTGGCGTCGGTGGGGGGAATAGTGTCCCATTGTTGGCGTCGGTGGGGGGGGAATAGTGTCCCATTGTTGGTGTCGGTGGGGGGAATAGAGGAATAGTGTCCCATTGTTGGCGTCGGTGGGGGGAATAGTGTCCCATTGTTGGCGTCGGTGGGGGGGGAATAGTGTCCCATTGTTGGTGTCGGTGGGGGGAATAGTGTCCCATTGTTGGTGTCGGTGGGGGGAATTGGGTCCCATTGTTAATAGTGCTCCAAGGGCCGGACAAAGGCAAGCAAAGCAAGCTTCAGTTTGGAGACCACTGTGCTAGAACAGTCCCTGGGAATCGGGAGAGCCAGGGTGCCCAGCAAATGTTGTTGTGATTGGGGTGCATGGTGACGCTCTCAGCATTCTCCTGTGGGGCAGGGGGCTTGCAAGATGTGCAATTCCCAGAGCAAGGCAGAGGGGGGTATTGTTTCTTTCGGGTAGGTGGTACTGTCTGGGTCTCTGTGTTTGATTGCTGTGGGGGATGTCAAGTAGTCTGTATGGGGCCCTATGATTTCTAATGGTGGCCCTGGGTAGTCCAGACAAGTACTGGGGGCTGCCAGTGATTGATCTCTCACGTTACATTTCAGGTCCATCCACGGCTCAGGTTCTCCAGGCTGGACTCACCGACAATCTCTCCAAGCTGACGTTCATGAAGGGGGCGACTACCAGCGTGTTTGGCATCCCTGGCTGTAGAGTGACGCGGTGCGGGTACACCGGAGAGGACGGCGTGGAGGTAGGGATGGGGTGGAGTATAAAATAACATGGATGTGCTGTACAGTGGGGGAAAATAATGATTTGATCCCCTGCAGATTTTGTAGGTTTGCCCACTTACAAAGAAATGAAGGGTCTATAATTTTTATCATAGGTGTATTTTATATGATAGAGACAGAATATCAACCAAAAATCCAGAAAAAACACATGATACAAATGTTATAAATGGAGTTGCAGTTCAGTGAGTAAAATAAGTATGTGATCCCCTACCAACTAACAATAATTCTGGTTCCCACAGACTGGCTACAGTAGGTGCTCATGTGGTACACAGATTAGTCCTGTCAATGTAAGAAGGTTCTCCTAACGACGTTATGTGTATAAAAGACACCTGTCCACAGAATCTCTTTCTTCCATTCAAACCTCACCATCATGGGCAAGACCAAAGAGCTGTTAGAGGACATCGGGGAGAAGATTGTAGACCTGCACAAGGCTGGAATGGGCTACAAGACCATCAGCAAGGAGCTTGGTGGAAAGGAGACAACTGTTGGAGCGATTATTCGCAAATGGAAGAAATACAAAATAACCATCAATCTCCCTCGGTCTGGAGCTCCATGCAAGGTTTCTCCTCATGGGGTGAGGATGATCATGAGAAAAGTGAGGGATCAGCCCAGATCTACATGAGAGGAGCTTGTGAATGATCTCAGGGCAGTTGGGACCACAGTCACCAAACAAACCATTGGTAACACAATACACCGCCATGGAATGAAATCCTGCAGCGCCCGCAAGGTCCCCCTCCTTAAGAAGACACATGTACAGGTCCATCTGAAGTTTTCCAATGAACATCTAAATGATTCAGAGAAGGATTGTGAAAAAGTTCTGTGGTCAGAGGAGACCAAAATTTTAGCTCTTTGGCATTAACTCGACTCGCTGTGTTTGGAGGAAGAAAAATGCTGACTATGACCCTAAGAACACCATCCCTATAGTCAAGCACCGAGGTGGTAATACGATGCTTTGGGGCTGTTTCTCTGCTAAAGGTACAGGCCAAATTTGCCGCATTGAGGGGCCAATAGACGGGGCCATGTATTGTAAAATCTTGGATGAGAACCTTCTTCCCTCAGCCAAAACACTGAAGATGGGTCATGGATGGGTCTTCCAGTATGACAATGACCCAAAACATACCACCAAGGCAACAAAGGAGTGGCACAAGAAGAAGCACATTTAGGTCATGGAGTGGCCTAACCAGTCTCCAGACCTTCATCCTATAGAAAATATATGGAGGAGCTGAAACTTTGAGTTGCCAAAAAACCTTAAGGATTTAGAGAAGATCTGTAAAGAAGAGTGGACCAAAATCCCTCCTGAGATGTGAGCAAACCTGGTCACCAACTACAAGAAACGTCTGACCTCTGTGATCGCCAACAAGGGTTTCTCCACCAACTACTAAGTCATGTTTTGCTTGGGGATCAAATACTTATTTTACTCACTGAACTGCAACTCCATTTATAACATTTGTATCGTGTTTTTTCTTGATTTTTGGTTGATATTCTGTCTCTATCATATAAAATACACCTATGATAAAAATTATAGACCTTTCATTTCTTTGTAAGTGGGCAAACTTACACAATCTGCAGGGGATCAAATCCATTATTTTCCCCAATATATGTGTTTCTGGCAACCACTAGCCAAAAAACAGTAAAGTAAAACACTGCTCACACACTTCACTTAAATCTGAGCTCAGACTGTGGGAGGGAGAAGCAGCACAAAGAGCCAATCAGGTGGACCGCAGTGCAAGAATCATGCTGACGGGAGGAGTTAGCAGAGTAATGGGGAGATGAGTTAAAGTGGAGTTCCACCCAAAAAATAAAAAAAAATTAATTAATGTGCATAAAAAAAATTAATAAAAAAAAACATTTAGAGAATTTTTTTTTTTTTTTTTACACTCACCTCTTAATTCCTGTTGCTAGGGGGTCCCTCGTAATCTGCCTCCTTCAGCGTCTGGGCTCCTTACGTCATTTCCCCTCGGCGCAGGAAGGGAGATCAGCTCTACCCCTCCCTCTAGGCAATCATCTGGGACACATCACGGGTCCCAGATGATTGCGCGGCCGGGCGCCCACAGTTACAATGCCGGCGCCGCCGAGCGGAGGGGGAGACGAGCGGGGCTTCGATCCCCCCCCGCGCATCGCTGGACCCTGGGACAGGTAAATGTCAGATTATTAAAAATCAGCAGCTGCAGTATTTGTAGCTGCTGACTTAATATTTTTTTCTTAAGCGGAACTCCGCTTTAATTTCTATGCCGCTTCTCCTTTTTAACTGTCCAATCACCGGCTGGGGGCGGGTCCAGGATGACCTGGGCACAGAGGAAGTGATGATGGCCATCAGACTGAGGACATCTAGTGGCAGAAAAATGTATTGTTGGTGAAAATCTCAGAATTGGAAGTGAATGTTGCAGCAAAAAGCTGGTTTTGTTATTTTATCTTCTAATGGGGGTATTCGTTTTATAATGGACGTTGAGCTCATATTTTGGGATTCAAATCTTAGAAAAAAGAAACTATTTAACAAAATCCAGAGAGCACAGCTATCAGGTGACCTCACTGCATTGCAGTTACAGATTCGGTCACCTACCCCTCTCACGTTGTGATTGGACAGTGGAGGAGCAGCATATAGATGAGGTCATCTCTCTGCCTTCCCTTAATGTAAGCATGTTTACTGTGTTAGACTGACAGCAGTTTACAAAGAAATAAGGCATTGATTGGCTCCTGGTGTTTTCCACCCTTCTCCCGGTGTGTGTGTGTGTGTGTGTGTGTTGCTTTACTTGGGGGCTTATACTGGTAGGTTCAAGTATATGCTGGTTGTCTGTACAAATACACTTAGGAGCATATTCATAAAATAGGTGAATCGGTCACTGTAAGCCGCATGCACCAGGAAAATTCACCTGTTGTGAATGTTTGGTGAATATCACATGTACTGTTATAAATATGCCCTTAAGTGTTTATAATGTATTTGTTCTGTACCACTTGTATGTATTTTTTTTTTTTTTTTTGCTGTGTTGTATTGAACTGCATCAGGTAGCTGTAGTTTTGTTTGTATGCTGACATCTAGTGGT
Organism: Aquarana catesbeiana; assembly: GCF_042186555.1. Classification (NCBI taxonomy): domain Eukaryota; kingdom Metazoa; phylum Chordata; class Amphibia; order Anura; family Ranidae; genus Aquarana; species Aquarana catesbeiana. The sequence goes on from NC_133330.1 coordinate 17,102,709, forward strand.
GGCTTAAGGCCATTACAACGTGTTTCTCCTGCCCTCCCCTCCTGTTTAGTTCTAGTTAGTTCAGTCCTAGGCCAACCCTCACTGTTGCTTCCATATTCCCTCAGTCAGTGTTAGTGCTTCACAGAGACGGGGCTTAAAGTGGTTCTATTTTTTTTTTTATATGTATCTGGCTGGAATTTTATTTTACCCTTTCTGATTGGTCTCTGCTGACCCCCAAATCTCAGCTGTCCTGTCCCCGTGTCCCTCCAGATCTCGGTGCCCGGTGAGAGAGCCGTGGAGCTGGCAGAGAAGCTGCTGCAGAGCCCGGAGGTGAAGCTGGCCGGTCTGGCGGCTCGGGACAGTCTGCGCCTGGAGGCCGGCCTCTGTCTTTACGGAAATGACATTGACGAGACCACCACCCCTGTGGAGGCCAGTCTGGTGTGGACACTAGGTGAGGGCGGGGGTTGTGTATCTTCATTCATTACAGCATTGAAAGACGATTGATGTTTAGTTTTGTGGTGCCCCACCAAAGTAAGATTGTGTTTCAGGGGGGGAAGAAGTCCCTGGTAATGACCAGTACTAGTGTCCCCATGGGAAGATTTCCCCTCCTTTCCTGTTCTGGTGACAACCCAAATTTTTAAAAATGTATTTTTTTCACTTTCGGTGATCATGGTCACCAGGAGAAATAGGGTGAATCTCCCCAAGGGGGACACAGATAGCAATAAAAAAAACTGACAGGGGGTCTAATCCCTCTCCCCTCTATCCAGAACTAAAAAAAAAAAAAAAAAATGCCTTTTAGTTATATTTTGAGGAATTATATACCCAGAGTGACACTTATTTCTAGATCTCTTATTGAAACATTGTTTCATTTTTTGGACACATCTATATCACACTGATGAGTTCAAAGCTCTCCTAAAGCAGTGGTCTCCAAACTGCAGCCCCGGGGGGCCAGATGCGGCCCTTTGCTTGGTTTCATCTGGCCCTTGCAGCACTGTTTTCATCCACTGAAACCAACAATGTGGCCAAATCCCCCCCCCCCACTAACGACAATGAAGGAGTAGAATTCCTCCCGCGGACACGCAGATTTATAAAAAAATGTTAGAACTCACATTTAAGTACATACTGTATCTGGCCAAACCCAACATTTGCATAGGTGTCCCGGTCCCGCTGATTATAGCAAATCACGGCCACTGGAGGTGCTCACAGGGCTGGAGGAGATGTAGAGGCGGTCCGCCCCCCCCCCCCCCCCCCCCCCCCCCAAGCTGACATCACTTCCACCCTATACCCACAGGGGTCCTGGAACTTCTCCTTCATCCCTGTGATCACCTCCAGCAGCCGTGATTTGCTATCATCGGCGGACCGGGACACCTATGAAGATTTTGCATTTGGCCAGATATGTACCGTGAGTTCTAACATTTTCAACCGCCTCCCACCTGCCGTATAGAAAAATGACAGCAGGCGGGATCACCTCTTGTTCTGGGCCCAGTCTAGCCGCAATCTCGGGTGTGATGTGTCCCTGATGCCACTCTGTGCCCATCATAGCCGCCTATCTGTGCCACCTATCAGCACGCATCAGTGCCTTTCATTGCCGCCTCATCAGCGCAATTCAGTGAAGGAGAAAACATAATTATTTACAAAATTTTCTGAAAGACACTTTACATTCACATTTTACTTTTTTTTTTTTTTTTTAAAAAGCCAGTGGTGATTAAATACCACCAAAAGAAAGTTATATATTTGTTAAAAAAAATGATAATTTCATATGGGTACAGTGTTACATGACCACGCAATTGTCATTCAAAGTGTGACAGCGCTGAAAATTGGTCTGGGCAGGAAGGGTTGATAGGGCTGGTATTGAAGCTGTTAATAAACTGCCCACTAGATGGCGCTTTTCCCTTTTTATATACACAGACAGGAGCAGTGGGGGAAATTGCATGCGATTCTTTGCAGTGCAATTTGCTCCAATTTTTTTGTATTGATGCAAATCGTACCGCAAAGAATCGGCGAGTACTTGGCAGAAAGTATCGGTATTACACTCGCCGATAAAAAAAAAAAAATGTTATCAGTGCATCCCTAGTTTTAACCCTCCCTTACTCTATCCAAATGGTGAAAAAAAGTTTTGCCTTTTTAGCTCCACTTTGTTTCCATTTTAGAGTTATAGAAGTTTCTTTTTCTATCCTTCGTCCTCTAAGCGCCTCATCTCTGAGCATTTGTGTTACTTTGTTATTACAGAGATGCCTATGTAGAGATAATTCTGTAGATGGAGGAGGAGAGCGGAGAATCGGCCTCCATACTATAACTTCCAGCTCTGTGATTTCTGCAGGTAAAAGGCGCAGAGCCGCCATGGATTTCCCTGGAGCCTCGGTCATCGTGCCTCAGATTAAGGGGAAGGTGAATCGAAAGCGCGTGGGACTGACTTCAACGGGGCCCCCCGTCCGCCAACACACGCCAATACTGAACACGGAGGGGCGCGTCATCGGTGAGTGCTGCCATCTGCGTCAAGGGTCCCGTCCCTTCTGAAGTACCTTGTACCTCCAATTCATTTATATACAGCTTGTGGATATAAACCCTTCCATATACCCAGTGAAGTGACCTCAGGTGATGCACAGAGATGATACAAATCCTCCTACATAAGTTGTACCTGTTTATCTGCAATCTTCTCTCGTCTGTATCCATTCAAAGCCCAGAATTTATACAGCTTGTTTTAGCTTCCAGAAAGCAGGGGTCAGGGAGCTGATGTTACACTTTGCCAGAGCTCAGTGAGAGCTGATTAGAAGGAACAGAGCTGAGGCTGTCAATCACAGGCTGTGTGCCGGAGCTTAATGCCCGACACCTTTTTTTTTTTTCTCTTGGCGTCAGGAAATTTGTCAGAAGTAACTCATGCTGAGAGCAGAGGAAGGGAGCAGCAGACAGAAATGACACTTAGTGCTCTGGATTGAGACAAGTACACACTATAGAGGGATATGCTTTGTTGATTTTTTTTATGTCTGAGGATTACAGTCACTTTTAATGCAATGTTTTCTGGGTCTGGAGTATATTCACTTAACCAACCCTATGGTTAAGAGGATGGTGAAACGACTCCATACTGACAATGCTGGGACAAGGTCACCCATTGCTCAAAGCAAAGATTCCAAACTTGGGGGGGGGGGTTATTTCCATGAAAGGAGAGTGCTTGAGCTGGAAGGTAGTAGGGATTGACCAAGTACCGATACGATACCGATATTTCGGCCACCTCTCAGGCCGATATTATGTACATTTAAAAAAATATTTTTTACACTGTTCTTTTTGTACTTTTTAATTTTTTTTTTATTTATCACTGTTATTGCTGTCACAAGGGATGTAAACATCCTTTGTGACAGTAATAGGCAGTGACAAGTACTCTCTTTATCTGTCACTGCCTATTACTGACCCCAAACCCCTCCTCTGGACTTAAAAGTATTCAAAACGCCAAGATCGGCGCTTTTGAATACTTTATTTTTTTTTTAAAACTGGCTCCTTTTAAAGATTGCAGTAATCCAGGAAGTGATGTCATGACATCGTTTCCGGATTACCGATCCGAGACCTGAAAGAGGTTGAAAATGCTTGTGTTTTTTCAGCTTAATGCATCCTATGTATTAAGCTGAAAGAACACCTTGCAGTCACCGCCCCCCCCGTTTTCCTTACCTGAGCCCCGAATTTCCGTCGGCGCGTCCCCGCCGTCCCTCTCTCCACGGGTTCCTGGATCTTGACTGGATAGATTGATAGCAGCGCAGCCATTGGCTCCCGCTGCTGTCAATCAAATCCAATGATGCGGGGGGGGGGGCGGGGCCGAGCCCTGCATTCGGCCTCTATGGACGCCGAGTGCTGGACTCGGGAGCGCGCCCGCAAGGTAACCCCCTCGGGAGACCGCTGCTCCAAGGGGGTTATCTAATGCGGGGAGGAGCCGCCGAGGGACCCCAGAAGAGGATGTTTGGAGCCACTCTGTGCAGAACGAGCTGCACAGTGGAGGTAAGTATAACATGTTTGTTATTTAAAAAAAAAATAAAAAACGATCCTTTCGTATCACTTTAATGAAGCATCGGATTTGTTCGGGTCTTCGGCCAGCCGGCGGACATGCTGAGTGGTTGCTCGGGGCTCCCGCTGGGACTGGAGGGCCCCGGGTGAGTGGCGGGAGGCGGCGGGAGAGGGAGGGGGGGGGACATCCCCTCCCGCTGCTTGTCATAACAGCCAAGCAGCTGCTGAGCTGCATTGATTGCTATTATAATAAGGCTGACCGTCCGCTCTAAAGAACAGTATCAGGGTGATGCCTGCAGCTGCGTGCATCACCCCGGTAATACCCCTTGAAGCAACATCGGTCAGTTTTGTGACTGATACCGATACTTCTAAAAAAGTGAATATCGGCCGTCGATAATCGGTCGATCCTTAGAAGGTAGATGTGATCTGGGGGGGGGGGGGGGGGGGGGGCAGGGTGGTGAGGGGTGCATAGCACAGAGGTAGTGTAATGGAATAAGGTGGGGGGAGAGGGTAGGAGGGAGGCTTTTGGGGGGCGGGGTAAAAGGTGGGTAGAATGGAGGTGGAATGAGGAGGAGGGGTTTGAGTTTGCAGGTGCTGTGATCTGGAAGGTAGTTGGCAGAGAGAGGTGGGTCAGAGGTACTGTGAGTGGAGGAGAGAAGGTGAGGTGGTATAAGGGGATTTAAGGTGGCAGCGATTGGCTGTGACTAGGAGGGGGAGTGGACTGAAATGAAAGGGAGTTGGAGGGTGGAGTTGTGACCAGCGGACTTAACCAATCGGCTTCTAGCAGATGTATATTCTGCTCACCTAACTTAAAGTGGTTGTAAACCCTCCCACCTGACTTTTACCTATAGGTAAGCCTAGAATAAGGCTTACCTATAGGTAGTGGAAATATCTCCTAAACGTGCGCCGTTTAGGAGATATGTCACTTGTAGTGCGCCGATTATGTAATCGGCGCATGCTCTGTACAGAAACGGACCTCTGTGCTGTTTCTTCCACCAGCATGTGCCGTTACTGACGGCTCCCGCGCGCATGCTTGGGAGTGACGTAATGCAGCTCCAGCCAGTCACAGAGCCGCGGCCCCCGGAAGGAAGAAAGGCAAAGATGGACGCGGCCTGCACAGGGGATAGAAATGGATTCGTTTGCAGGTAAGTGTCACATAATGGGCTAGTCTAGTAGCCCATTTATATAAATAAACATGCCTGTGCTGAAAAAACAGATATATCCCAATAGTTGGGAGGTGCATATATAGTGTAAAACTATACTACAAAATTTCAATATATAAAAAAAAAAAAAAAATGCTAGTAATATATAAATTATAGAATAAATACAATCCTTATATAAAAATAACCCATAAAGTGCAACATGCAAGAAAACAAAACATATATGTGGTTATAAATATAAGATCAAAGTGCAAAATCAAGTGTCCACATTTAAAAAGTTCAATTCATTGATATTAACACATAAAGTGCAAGTAAGTAGTGTCCACAGAAAACAGTGTTCCTCATGCTCCTCCTTAATGGTGTTCACAATCCAGCATGCTTCAGTGCTCTCCTGTGACCCCCCACTTGTGCTTGCGCTCACCTCTGAGCGTGTGACACGGTAATTAAACGGTGTCTAAACACGCATTGGAGCCACCCCTTGGGCTCATACAGGGTATGCTGGTATAAACTCCACCACTCTCAGATGTCATCAGATAGTTTCACATACAAGAAAGAAAAAGCTCCATAGTGTGATACAGTAGGGATTTATTTAAAATATATTAAAACTTCCCTCCAGAAGGGTACTCACAAGATGTAGGTGCGTGAGTGCACCAATCTTTCCAGAGAGTGTTTGTATAAAACAAGCGTTTGTATGGCGTGCGGTGTGCCGTTCCTCATCTACCTCTGTTGCTGACAGCTCCGTCCTACCCCTCCCCGACGCGTATTCGGCACAGGGATCACGTGCCTTCCTGCCTGCACTGTGGCATTCCCTGCCTGCACTGTGGCATTCCCTGCCTGCACTGTGGCATTCCCTGCCTGCACTGTGGCATTCCCTGCCTGCACTGTGGCATTCCCTGCCTGCACTGTGGCATTCCCTCCCTGCACTGTGGCATTCCCTCCCTGCACTGTGGCATCCCTCCCTGCACTGTGATAATCCCTCCCTGCACTGTGATAATCCCTCCCTGCACTGTGATAATCCCTCCCTGCACTGTGGCCGAAGTGCAAGATTGATGTTCAGTGAATTTGCAGCTGTTTAGTTTGTGGAGCCGGTGACCGTGTTCTGCAAACTGCCTGAACTGAGGTGTACGGACACGACTGCAGAGCTGTCGGCACACCTCCAATCGGGTAGCTCGCTTGCAGTGGACCTCCAGCAACGAAATGTCTTCAGGTACATAAAACTTCTCCCTCCGTAGTTCAGCAGCACAGTGCAGGAATTGATATTGCATCAGGCAGCCTGCTGGGGGGGGGGTGCTAGGCTGCTTGTCCAGGGTCCAGCGGGCATTGATTAAAATTGCAGGAGAGGGTGGTCGATTTTGTTGCCATCCTTTTTGAGGAGCAAGATCAGCAGTGTCAGATCAGGGGTGAGGAGCACTGGTACCAGGTTCACCTTGTGCTGCTGTAATGTAATGAGAGTTCAACTCACCACAGTGGCGCCCCATCTCCAGCACCCAGGGCACGTGTGCCTACTGCCGCTCCCTTGTCCTGGTCCTGTAGGCTGGTCACAGTTTACATCATGGATAAAATATCTCACCAGGACACCAACAAGCTTGTTTCAAGGTGCAAAGCTTTTCTTTATTGCATGATCACATTTACAATGTTTCAATACCACTTAGGGGACCCTTCATCAGGCTCATACTTGATAAAAGGTTCCTGTGAGGTCCTGAAATGTTGAGCTTTTTTCTGGATCTGGAGATATCGGTAGAAACTTTTTGTCCCAAATAGCGTCTGAGATTCTAATGTATGGTGTCCATAGTGGGACATCACCTGGCCCAGTAAAGTCCCCTTCTCCATGCAACAAATCTCCCCTCTGCTTCATATAAGGTATTTCAGGTAACGGGTCCTCTTTAAGGTGTTGGGCTTTCCAGGATGTAACGTTTGGTGGTGTTTGTGAAATCTAATTGTGTCAGAAAATGAAAAGTGAATTTGCCATTAAAACATGGAGACGTTCCATCAGCCGCTAGAGTGCTGACTTGTCACATTCCCATCCACAGGAGAAGTGACCAGCGGCTGCCCTTCCCCCTCCTTGAAGCTGAATGTGGCGATGGGCTACGTGGAGCCGGAATACGCCAAGGCGGGCACAGCGCTGCGTTTGGAAGTCCGGAAGAAGCTTGTGGATGGCGTGACCAGCAAAATGCCCTTCGTGCCGACCAAATACTACAACGTGAAGTGAAAGTGAAGCAACCCAGAAAATGTCACTGCCACTTGAATCTGGTCATGCCCATGTGTTGGGCTTATGTCAAAGAGCAGCCAATCAGAACTCATCTTTCACTGATCTTCCTGATGTACATTGGTGGAAGATGAGAAGCAACTGCTCTACATGAGCCTTTCTGTCATATCCTGTCTCCCAGACCCAGCTGTGACTTCTGTACCCAACCATGCCCCCCGTACCCAGCCATTCCTCCCGTACCCAGCCAGAGCCAGCTGTGACTTCTGTACCCAGCCATGCCCCCCATACCCAGCTCTGACTAATGTACCCATCTGTACCTCTCATACCCAGCCATGTTTCTTCTACCCAGCTCTACCTCCCATACCCAGCCATAGTTGTTGCACCCCACCATGCCACCGATACTCCGCCGTGCCTCCTGTACCCAGCTATACTTCTCATTACTGGCTGTGCAATCTTTACCCAGCTGTGCCTTCCATACCTGGCCATGATTTCTGGAGCTGTTTGTGGCAGCCATGTTATCCAGCTGTGCCTTCCGTACTCAACCATGCTTCTCTTACCCAGCCGTTCCTCCTGTACCCAGCGGTGGCTTCTGTACCCAACCATGCTCTCCATACTCAGCTGTGGCTTCTGTACCCAGCCATGCTTCTCTTACCCAGCCGTTCCTCCTGTACCCAGCGGTGGCTTCTGTACCCAACCATGCTCTCCATACTCGGCTGTGGCTTCTGTACCCAACCATGCTCTCCATACCCAGCTGTGGCTTCTATACCCAGCCATGCTTCTCATACCCAGCTGTGGCTTCTGTACCCAACCATGCTCTCCATACCCAGCTGTGGCTTCTATACCCAGCCATGCTTCTCATATCCAGCTGTGGCTTCTGTACCCAACCATGCTCTCCATACCCAGCTGTGGCTTCTGTACCCAACCATGCTTCTCATACCCAGCCGTTCCTCCTGTACCCAGCGGTTGCTTCTGTACCCAACCATGCTCTCCATACCCAGCTGTGGCTTCTGTACCCAGCCATGCTTCTCATACCCAGCTGTGGCTTCTGTACCCAACCATGCTCTCCATACCCAGCTGTGGCTTCTGTACCCAACCATGCTTCTCATACCCAGCCGTTCCTCCTGTACCCAGCGGTGGCTTCTGTACCCAACCATGCTCTCCATACCCAGCAGTGGCTTCTGTACCCAACCATGTTCTCCAAACTCAGCTCTGGCTTCTGTACCCAACCATGCTCCCCCCCCCCCCACCTACCCAGCTGTGAGTTCTGTACCCAACCATGCCCCCCATACCCAGCTGTGGCTTCTGTATCCAACCATGCTTCTCGTACTCAGCCATTCCTTCCGTACCCAGCCATGCCCCCCATACCCAGCCGTGACTACTGTAGCCAACCATGCCCCCCATACCCAGCTGTGACTACTGTAACCAACCATGTCGCCCATACCCAGCTGTAACTTCTGTACCCAATCATGCTTCTCGTACCCAGCCATGCTTCCCATACCCAGCTGTGGCTTCTGTATCCAACCATGCTTTCAGTACCCATCCATGCCCAGCTGTGAGTCCTGTATTCAACCATGTCCTAGAACCCAGCTGTGCCTTCTCCTCTCCCATCCTCCTAAGACTTAAATCCTGAAAGCAATACGTTTCCTAGGGCCCCCAGCTCAGGGATTGCCACCTCCTCAGGAAGTATTATGTCCATGTGCCAAAAACTTCCCAATCCCCCCCCCCCCCAACCCAACCCAAAACTACCCCAAATAATGAACTCTTCTTAACATAGCACTTTGTTACTAATTAATGGCAGATTTTGAGTATTTTTGTATTGCGGTAGATAGACATCATCAATGGCGACACTGGACTCCCAGACTCAGCACAGAGCCACGTGGGAGATTGGGGGTTTAAAGGGCCGGTAATGAACCAAACATGACATTGGGGTCACCTCCATCTGCAGCAAGGCACAGGAAGGGAGATGTCTGACATTGGTGGAGCTCTGCAGTCCGAGCCGCCACTGGAGGTAAAAACCATGCCGCAAAATTACCATTTCCTACTGCAGGTGCCATTCTGTTTACTGGCCCTTTAAATAATCTTCCCCCGATAAACACCCCAAGCAGAAGAGAATCGTCACAACTACCTCACAATATGGACACCGCGCACCCCCACCAATCATCAGCTGAGGGACCATGGAGGGAAGGATTTCCGGGTCGCACAGGGACTCCTCGCTTCCTGCGTTCTCCGTCCCGGGCTCTGGGAATCTCCTTACTGATTAATGACTAATTTGCTGCTCTTTTCTAATTTGTAGATCGTCATTTTGTAGCCTAATAAAGATGAGAACGTTGTGTGATCTCTTCTTGACGTTTATATCCCAAACCGCACAGGATGAGGATCTACTGACCTACCCAATCTTCCTAGGAAGGATCTGATCCTCTGATTGGTTCGTTGCTGTCTGTGTCCCTGTTAGGGAGATGTCCCGTGTCACTTTCGGGGGGGGGGAAATGTTACAGCCCACAATGAAACACCACAAAGGTTCTAACCCTTCATGTTTTGGTTCAAGGTACATTTTAACCCTTTTTGCTGCCAAAACCGTTTTTTTTTTGCCTGAAGATTACTTAAACCCCCCAAAACATGATATATTTTTTTTGAAAGACCCTGGAGAATAAAAAAAAGCGATGGTTCCAATTTTTTTTATGTCATACTATTTTTGTTTAACGTTTTACCAAGCACATTGCAAGACTGACAGTTACAAGCATGACTCCCACAGACAGAGGCATGATGGGACTTGGAGATCTACAACAGCTGGAGGGCCGCCAGTTTAAGACCCCTGACTTAAAGACTAGCCTCGTTTTTGAGATTTTGGTGGTTACAAGTTTAAAACAGTTTTTTTTTTGCTAGAAAATTACTTTTTTCTAACACCCTAGATCAGGGATCCTCAAACTACGGCCCTCCAGCTGTTGCAGAACTACACATCCCATGAGGCATTGTAAAACTCTGACATTAACAGACATGACTAGGCATGATGGGAATTGTAGTTCCTAAACAACTGGAGGGCCATAGTTTGAAGACCCCTGCCCTAGAGAATAAAATGGCGGTCATTGCAAAACTTTTTTTTACACTGTATTTGCGCAGCGGTCTTACAAGCGCACTTTTTTTGGGAAAAAATTCACTTTTTTGAATAAAAAAATAAGACAACCGTGAAGTTAGCCCAATTTTTTTTATATTGTGAAAGATAATGTTACGCCGAGTAAATTGATACCCTACATGTCACGCTTCAAAATTGCGCCCGCTCGTGGAATGGCGACAAACATTTACCCTTAAAAAATCTCCATAGGCGACGTTTAAAAAATTCTACAGGTTGCATGTTTTGAGTTACAGAGGAGGTCTAGGGCTATAATTATTGCTCTCGCTCTACCAATCGCGGCGATACCTCACATGTGTGGTTTGAACACTGTTATATGCGGGCGCTACTCATGCATGCGTTCACTTCTGCACACAAGCTCGTCGGGACAGGGCGCTTAAAAAAAAATTTTTTTTTTTCTTATTTATTTTACTTGATTTTATATATTCACTGTTTAAAAAAAATTGTGTCACTTTTATTCCTTTTACAAGGAATGTAAACATCCCTTGTAATAGAAAAAAACATGACAGGACCTCTTAAATATGAGATCTGGGGTCAAAAAGTCCTCAGATCTCATATTTACACTAAAATGCAATAAAAAAATAAAAAAAAAATTTGGCATTTGAAAAAATTACATTGAAAAAAAGTGTCTTTAAGACGTATGGGCGGAGCCGACGTTATGACGTCACTTCCGCCATGCTATGGTATGGAGACGGGTGGGGGGCCATCTTCCCTTCACTCGTCTCCATACCCAGCCACGGATAGGACCCGATCGCCTCCGCCGCTGCCGACGGCTCCGGTAAGCAACGGAGAGCGGCGGGAGGCCCCTCTCCCACTGCCAATAATGGTGATCTTGCGGCGAATCCACCGCAGAGACCACCATTATCGTAAACACGACCGGCTCCTGAAGAGATGGATCCCTCAGTTGTGGCAGCAGCTGTCGCTGCCGTTACCGAGATATCCATCTTCAAAGTGCCGACATATATGTACAGGAGCCGGTCGGCAAGTGGTTTAAAGAGGAACTGCAGTCTGCTCACATAATTTGTAATGAAAAAACTTCTTTGCAATTCTGAAGCTTCCCTCCAACCACTTTGCATATTATTTTATATATATATTTTGATTCTGTACTTGCCAAACATGCTGCCGACATCTCCCGCCACTGAGTTTGGCTGCAGCCATTTTAACTGTGGGCAGCTAAAGCTGCTGCCTGTTCACTTCCTGGATTTACACAGACACAGAGGCACAGCTCTAGCTCTGCAGCTCTCATTGGCCCTCCTATGACTCATCCCCCCCGCCCTTCCTGGCAAACTCTCAGGAGAGTGAGAGAGAGCTGTGCATGATGTCATAAGCCTAAGCCAATGACCAGACAAGAAACAGGAAGCGGGCTGTATAAGGGATTTACTGGCAGAAAAAAAAAAGTTTTACTATCCAAAGTTAAAACAACAAAAGGAAAGATCGCTTCTGTCCCACATGGAAAGTTGAAAAAAAATGACTGAAGGTCCGCTTTAATGTATTCTAATACTTACCTCAGCCCCATCTCGATCCAGCAGTGTGCACAGGAGCAGCGGCTCCCTCCCCTCGGGGGCGTGCACCTTGTTGGTCCTGGGTCCACAGGCGGGACCGAGGAGACTGGAAAACATGGTGGGCGGAATGTACCGGGGATGTAGCAGCCAGGAGTGTGTGTAAAACCCGGTTATATGTTGGTGGAAGCAAAAGCGTTAAAGTTAACTTTGCCTATACAGGAAAAGTGAAGAACCCCCCCCCCTCCCCAGCAACACCTATCTCCCCCCTGTGCTCCCCCACCATTGACTTGAGGATTTGAATCTCTATGTACAGTCTTGCCAGAGCTTACACAAAGCTGAGAACTCGCCCCATCCCCCTATGACGGCGCTGGGCCAAGCATGGGAGTGATTTGTACGCTTCTGCCTACCCGTACTTTTATTTGCTCCTGATGGCACAGAGCTTTGCGTGAGCCGGACAGTTTTCTATAAATGTACAGTCTAAAGTGAAAGGAGGATGAATTTGACGAAACGCGTTGGTGGTTTCCAGAGGCACGGGTACAAATGCCGCATTCTAACTAATCATAACAAGGACAGAGGAGGTGAATAGGGGCTGTATGTGGGTGGAGCTAATCGGAGTCTTCTGGAGATCGGCAGTGATGGGCTGCATTAGGTTGTACACCTAGGAGAGTGTTGGGTGGTTTGTTCTGTGTATGGAGGTAAGCCTGTACCCGTATGAACACGGAAGGATGACAGGTAAGCTGCACACACTCATACATTGCAAGTTCGCCTGTCTGATTCTCTAGCAGCAGTGGACTTGGGGGTGTGTTCATAAAAGTTGGCATAGCAATTCACCCACTGAACGTGCATATACAGTGAGGGGGAAAAAGTATTAGACCCCCTGCTGATTTTGAACGTTTGCCCACTGACAAAGAAACGATCAGTCTATAATTTTAATGGTGGGTTTCTTTTAACAGTGAGAGACAGAATAACGGCAAAAATTTCCAGCAAAACGCATTTCAAAAAAAGTTCTAAATTGATTTGCATTTTAATGAGTGAAATAAGTATTTGACCCCTTCGCAAAACATGACTTAGTACTTGGTGGCAAAACCCTTGTTGGCGATCACAGAGGTCAGACATTTCTTGTAGTTGGCCACCAGGTTTGCACACATCTCAGGAGGGATTTTGTCCTCTTTGCATATCTTCTCCAAGTCATTAAGGTTTCCAGGCTGACGTTTGGTAACTCGAACCTTCAGCTCCCTCCACATATTTTCTATGGGATTGAGGTCTGCAGACTGGCTAGGGCACTCCAGGATCTTAATGTGCTTCATCTTGAGCCCCTCCTTTGTTGCCTTGGTCGTGTGTTTTGGGTCATTGTCATGCTGGAATACCCATCCATGACCCATTTTCAATGCCCTGGCTGAGGGAAGGAGGTTCTCATCCAAGATTTGATGGCACATGGCCCCCGTCCATCGTCCCTTTGATGTGGTGAAGTTCCTGTCCCCTTAGCAGAAAAACACCCCCAAAGCATAATGTTTCCACCTTCATGTATGACGGTGGGGGATGGTGTTCTTGGGGTCATAGGCAGCATTCCTCCTCCTCCTCCAAACACGGTGAGATGAGTTGATGCCAAAGATCTTGATTTTGGTCTCATCTGACCACAACACTTTCCCCCAGTTCTCCTCTGAATCATTCAGATGTTCATTAGAAAACTTCAGACCGTCCTGTACATCTGATTTCCTGAGCAGGGGGACCTTGCGGGGGCTGCAGGATTTCAGTCCTTCACGGCGTAGTGTGTTACCGATTGTTTTCTTGGTGACTATGGTCCCAGCTGAGATCATTGACAAGATTGTCCCGTGTAGTTCTGGGCTGATTCCTCACCGTTCTCATGATCATTGAAACTCCACGAGGTGAGATCCTCCATGGAGCCCCAGACTGAGGGAGAGTGACAGTTATTTTGTGTTTCTTCCATTTGTGAACAATCGCACCAACTGTTGTCACCCTCTCACCAAGCTGATTGGCGATGGTCTTGTAGCCCATTCCAGCCTTGTGTAGGTCTACAATCTTGTCCCTGACATCCTTGGACAGCTCTTTGGTCTTGGCCATGGTGGAGAGATTGGATCTGATTGATTGCTTCATAATGTCTTTTATACAGGTAACAAGCTGAGATTAGGAGCACTCCCTTTAACAGAGTGCTCCTAATCTCAGCTCGTTCACTGTATAGCTGGGAGCCAGAAATCTTGCTGATTGATAGGGGATCAAATACTTATTTCACTCATTAAAATACAAATCAATTTGTAACTTTTTTGAAATGCGTTTTTCTGGATATTTTTGTTATTCTGTCTCTCGCTGTTAATAAACCTACCATTAAAATGATATACTGATCATTTCTTTGTCAGTGGCATACATACAAAATCAGCAGGGGGATCAAATACTTTTTTTTCCCTCTCACTGTACATTCATTCTGTGTGAATATGGGGGGGGGAGAATGAAAGTTATTCTGCTATTTTCTGTGCTGGTTGACTATTTTTAATTGATTCAGAAAATACTGGATTTGACCACCAGATGGTGCTAAGTATCATAGGACGTTCCTATGGTACTTCACACCATCTAGTGGCCAAATGAGGTATTGTTTTTTTTTCATTGATTTAAAACCAAACCTACCACATCTGGCCATTAGATGGCATCAAGTATCATAGGAACTTCCTTATCATACTTAGCACCATCTAGTGGCCAAATGTGGTATTTGTTTTTTTCTTTAAAATTTAAAACTGAACCTACCACATCTGGCACTAGATGGCGCTAAGTATCATAATCACTTCCTTCCATCCAGTGGCCAAATGCAGCATTTTAATTTTTCAATGGCTGCCGGACCGCCCCACATATATTTACCGCGGCATGGCAGCCACACTAACGAGTGAAAGAAAAACGTTTTTTTTTTTTTTTTTTTTTTGTGTTATCATTCATATTCTCAGAAAAATGGCCAATCATAAATTCTGCCAGGGTATGTAAACTTATAAGCACAACTGTATGGTTTTTTTTTTTTTTTTACACAAATGAAACAAACTCCGTCCTGTACATTCTTTTTATTTCTCAGCAGTAAATCACATCATGTCAGCAGAATCTACAATCTCCTCCAGGTCAGAGCCAAGTGTAGGAAGGAACATCCAGACTTTACCACCCGCTTCAGGCCTGGAGATACCTTGTAAAATTATAGGAAGGATTACAGACGTATCACCTGTTTCAGGCCTATAGACACCCCGGGCACTATATATATGAGATGTTACAAACTCATCACCTGCTTCAGGCTTTTAAATAATATATATTTATATACTGTATATTAAAAAAAAATATAATACATCCTTCAAGTCTGTAGATACCCTGCCCTGTATACGTAGGGGTTGATTTGCTAAAGGAAAATAAACTGGGCACTTTGTAAGTGCAGTTGCACCCATTAGTAAATATGGTAAAGCTTTGCATGATCATCCAATCAGGTGCAAGCAAAAATGCCTCACCCCCCCCCCCCCCCCCCCCCCCCCCACGCGCCTGATTGGGTGAAGCTTTACCGCATTTACTAAAGGAGAATGAGTGCAGAGTACACTATTCTATTGGCCTTTAGTAAATCTACCCCATTGTATAGGAAAGATGTTACAGACTTACGATTGGCTTATTTTGAGAACGAAGCTTCAGCCTGAATGTGAAGGTGACCTTTCAGGTGTCGATCAGCCTCGTAGTAAAGGATGAAGATGACAACCCTAAAATGTGCACCAAGAACAAGCAGCTCCCATATCTTTTTAATCTGACAGGTTCTCTTCTTCTAGGATGTGGTCACAGACCACGCTGCCTTTACCCAGAATCCCTTCCTTCTCAGGGTTCGCGATAGGTTGCAAAAGAATCCTGACAGTTTGGTCATCGGCCTCATACAGTCCATTGGGTTCCCTGGAGGATGGAGGCGCTAATAAGGCAGAGAGGAGATGACGGGGGTCATCGAAGAATGTGGTCAGTCGGTGAGATACATTCCATGTCTGTGTAGCAATCATTCTGCTGCGGAAGAGTCCATCAAAAGAGGAGAAATGTGGCTGAGCGTCTCCCTGCGTAGCATCATGAAGAAGTTATGGTGCCCCCCCCCCCCCCAAGGAAGGCGGGAGCCGTGGTTATCCTCCCTTACCCCTCAAAGGCAGGAGCTGTGGTGGACTCCCCCCACCCCCACCCAAAGGCAAGAGCCGTGTTGTCCCCCCCCCCCCCCCCCCCCATAAGACGAAAGATGTAGTTACCCCCCCCTTAAAGGCAGGAGCTGTGGTAACCCCCCCCTTTCACCCCTCGAAGGTGGGAGCCGTGCTGGTCACCCCCCTTGAAGACGAAAGATGTAGTGACCACCCCCCCCCCCCCCCCTTGAAAGGCGGGAGCCATAGTGACCACCCCCCCCTCTTAAAGGGCGGGAGCCATAGTGACTACCCCCCCTCTTGAAGGCGGGAGCCATAGTGACCACCACCACCCCCCTCTTGAAGGCGGGAGCCATAGTGACCCCCCCTTCTAGAAGGCGGGAGCCATAGTGACCCCCCCTTCTAGAAGGCGGGAGCCATAGTGACCACAACCCACCCCCCCTCTAGAAGGCGGGAGCCATAGTGACCACAACCCGACCCCCCCTCTTGAAGGCGGGAGCCATAGTGACCACCCCCCCCTCTTGAAGGCGGGAGCCATAGTGCCCACCCCCCCCTCTTGAAGGCGGGAGCCATAGTGCCCACCCCCCCCTCTTGAAGGCGGGAGCCATAGTGCCCACCCCCCCCTCTTGAAGGCGGGAGCCATAGTGCCCACCCCCCCCTCTTGAAGGCGGGAGCCATAGTGCCCACCCCCCCCTCTTGAAGGCGGGAGCCATAGTGCCCACCCCCCCCCCTCTTGAAGGCGGGAGCCATAGTGCCCACCCCCCCTCTAGAAGAAGGAAGCTATAGTGACCACCACCCCTCTAGAGGCGGGAGCCATAGTGACCACCACCCCTCTAGAAGGCGGAGCCATAGTGACCCTCCCCCAGAAGGCGGGAGCCATAGTGACCACCACCACCACCCCCCCTCTTGAAGGCGGCAGATGTAGTGACCACCACCCCCCCTCTCAAGGCGGGAGCCATAGTGACCCCCCCCCCCTCTTCAAGGCAGAAGCCCTGTTGGCCCCTGAAGTTCCCTTAGTCACATTGCCCCTTGGAGTGCGCACACACCAACCCCTGTATAATAAGCCAACACGCAGATCTCAGACTAATCACACCTCGGCCCCACCTAAGAGCACCTGTCACGGTATACATTCTGCTGGATGAAGGCGACAGTCCATAAAGCAATGTCAGTATGGAGCACCATATATATCTATAGGTAAGGCGGTATAGGACGCAGCCTGGAAGCCATTATGGTGCCGTGTCCAGTCCCGTCTTCCTGTGCAGCGATCATGGAAGAGAGACGGGGGAAGGGACGCAGCTCAGCATCAGTCATATCCTTTGCTGCGGGTCACACCCAGCGGAGGGAGTACCCAACTCGGCCTCATGTCACTCCTGGTGGCTCTTCAGGGATTCTGTACTGGAGCTTTCCTGCGGAAGAAAAAACATTGCCGTTATTTTGCAATTGGCCGGTACGGCAAACAGAACGCGGATGTCCGACTGTTAGTGTAATGGCGTGCCGCAAATACAGGCGACCGCTGGGACTGTGCGCCACACCGGAGGAACGTGAAAGCAGAAAAGGGCGGAGCAATGCATTCCTAGGGGCGGTGCTATAAGTATGTATTTGTTCTCCCCGCCCTGCCTGTGAGGAATAGGCTGAAAGAAATGTTTCATGCTGTAAGCCCCTCCCTTCTACACACATGAAGCGGATTGGCTGCTGTGGGCACACCCTTGAGGAACCTCACATGTTGCTAATATTTTCATGCCAAGCGAGACCCGATGTTCCCGCTAATGGCCGACTCCATCCATACTGGCCTAGTCCAGGGTGGAGCGGGTCAGGGAGGATACCCTCTGAGGTCTTCTCTGCTGGCCTCCATGATCGCCCTGTAAAGAAGGAGCCCAGCTTGACCCCGGATATCCCATCCCCAGAGGAACCTTCTCACCCGCTGACGGTTTGGGAGACCACCAGAACGCTGTACACCCAAGTAATGGCCCCAATGGGCACAGACTGCCACGGCAGAGTGGAGGGGTCTTTCTGCCAGGGCCTGACCCCCTCCATCCCGGGGTGTTAATGGCCTCACCCATGGATGAGAAGAGCTAAGGGCAGGAGGTTGTGTTGGGAGCTTTCCATAATTTCTAGCTACTCACCAGATATTGACGTGGGAGGGGGTATTCTGGAGTGCCGCCATTTTGTCCACCCGGACCTGAAACCAGAGAGGAGCAGATGATATGACTGACACCCTGGGAGGACCCCCCCTCCCCCTCTCTCCAGGTATCAAAAGTGTTGTGTTGTATTGGGAAAGTGGGTCTCCCTGTCCTACTGGGGTGCGTTTAATAGACGAGTCTTTGGGGGTCATCTGGCCTATCTGGGTGCAGTGTTGAACTGGGGTGGTTGGGGGGCAGTCTTCCAGGCTACCTTGCCGAATTGGGGCAGGTCTTGGAGTGCAGTGTTTGGTTGGGGGGGGGGGGGGGGGGGGGAGGGGAGAGAGAGCTCAAATTCCAGGCTATAAGGGTGCAGAATATTTGGAGAATGTGGGGGACTTTCAGTCCCCTCCCTCCCCCCCCCCCCCCAAGTTGGGGGTAGATTGTGGTGGGGATGGCCAGGGTACCCGGGGTCCAATCTCCAAAAAAGGCTGCCTAGGAAACCCCTACACAGTAACGCCCCCCCCCCCTTTTAAACGTCCTGTTCTGTACAGTCTTCCAGTGTGTGTAGGGTCTCCCGGGGTACAGGGACCATATATCGTGGTACAGGGGATGTGTATCGAGGTACAGGGGGTTAAAAGCCACATTTTGGCATCTATCATATAGAAGATATACATCGGGGTACAGGGGGTATGTCAGGGTATTTTTGGGTACGGGGATGTTATATCAGGGAGGTATGTTAGGTTACTTTCGGGTACAGTGGGGATATCAGGGTATTTTGGGGCACAAGGGATATACAAAGGTCACATATGCACACTGCCAAGGCACTGGACAGTGATGCCAATTTTATACCAGCCCCACCCCCTGTGTCATGTGATTTTCAGGAAGATCTATATCATGTAAAGAGTATATATTGGGTGATATTTTGGGAGTACATTAGAGGTACATTGATGATATATTGGGGGATATCAGGGTACAGGGACAGTATATTTGGGTACATCAGGGTATTTTGGGGTAGAGGGTTATAGCAGGGGCAATATATTGGGGTGTATATTAGGGGGTCGACCAATATAGTTTTTTCAGGGCACTTTTGGCCACCTTTCAGGCCGATATTCGGTACAGTTAAAGTTAAAAAAAAAAAAATAAATAAATAAATAATCAAAACACAATTTCTACACAAATCTGGTATAAAAACTGAACAGGTTTATTAAAATTG
The DNA here is from genome assembly GCF_042186555.1 of Aquarana catesbeiana. NCBI lineage: Eukaryota > Metazoa > Chordata > Amphibia > Anura > Ranidae > Aquarana > Aquarana catesbeiana. The sequence goes on from NC_133330.1 coordinate 17,122,145, forward strand.
AAACATTAAAAGTGAACAACTGGGAAAAATAAAGTTCTTGGGAAAAACAAAAAAACATATTAAATGGCTTCCAAAACATAGAAAAAAAAAATATGGCATAAATACCTATAAACTGCACATTGACCAATATCGGGAAGTTTCTGGCTGATACCGATAAATCGGCGAATATCGGCCCTAATAATCGGCTGCTCTGATAATCGGTTGACCCCTAGTGTATATGGAAGTATATAGGGGTAAATCAGGAGTACACAGACAGTATATTGAGATACTGGGTGATATATTGGGGTATTTGAGGGCACAGGGAGGCCTTATGGGGGGGCATTGGGAGGGTCAATTATGAAAAATACCCCAGTGCTAACAAGTATGTGCCCAGTGAAAGTGTAATCAGAAACTCTATATGATAAGAAAATACAATGAACAGAATACTTCTGCTGGCACAAAATTAGGGTTCTCACTTCTCTTATTATGTTGCAACTTAAAATAAATCGAGCCTGTGCTGTGAATAAAGTGCAATCAGTGAGAATATCATCAGCAATAATCAGTGAGAATGTTGCTCAGAATTGTAATTGTTCTATAAATAGAAGACGTGTCATTAATAATAAAATGATTATCACAGGAAGAATCCCAAAGTGAAAAATTAATAAATAAAAATATATATATGAGAAATAATAAAGATTTCATTCAAAATAATGACGTATCCGTGTCTGGTGTCCGTTTGTATCGGCAGCAAAAGATAATAAACGATACAATTCTGTGTATATAAAAAATAAACATTCTCCACCTGTGAATGGTCTGGGCTGGTTGGGGGGATAAGTGCACTACAAACACCAGCCAGCCCAGACCATTCCCAGCTGGAGAATGTTTATTTGTTGTATACACAGAATGTTATTTTCACTTTGGGATTCTTCCTGTGATAATCATTTATTATGAATGACACATCTTCTATTTATAGAACAATTACAGTTTGGAAGCAATATTCTCACTGATTGCACTTTATTCACAGCGCAGGCTCTATTTATTTAAATATACGGGGTGGGGGGGGGGTTATATAGAGGTATTTGGGGGTACTGGGAGGATATATGTATGTACAGGGAGGATATGGGGAGCACAGAATATATATGGGGTAAATGGGATATAGATTGTGTATATATATATATATACACAAAGGGATATATGGGGGGTACAGGGAGGATATATATAGGGGTATTTGGAGGATATATGGGGGGCACACAGGATATATGGGGGTACAGGGGGATGCTTGGGGTACATAGATGATATATAGGGGTATTTGGAGGATATATGGGGGGTACAGGGAGGATATATATAGGGGTATTTGGAGGATATATGGGGGGCACACAGGATATATGGGGGTACAGGGGGATGCTTGGGGTACATAGATGATATATAGGGGTATTTGGAGGGTATAGGGATGATATATAGGGGTACAGGGAGGATATATGGGGGTACAGTGGGGAATATGGGGGGCACACAGGATATTTGGGGTACATAGATATATAGGGGTATTTGGAGGGTATAGGGAGGATAATTGGGGTACAGGGGGATGTGATGTTTGGGGTACAGGGAGGATATATGGGGAGCACACATGATATATGGGGGTACAGGGGGATGTTTGGGGTACATAGATGATATATAGGGGTACAGTGGGGAATTTGGGGGGGCACACAGGATATTTGGGGTACATAGATATATAGGGGTATAGGGAGGATATATGGAGATATTTGAGGGCACAGGGAGGCTATATATGCGGGGTACAGAGGGATAACTGGGGTACAGTGAGGGTATATGGGGTATGTAGATATATAGGTGAATTTAGAGGGTATAGGGAGGATGTTTGGGGTACATAGATGATATATAGGGAGGATATGTTGGGGGGATTTGGGGTACATGGGTGAGATTTGGGGTGTACGGGTGAGATGTGGGGTACACGGGTGAGATTTGGGGTGTACGGGGGAGATTCGGGGCGTACAGATGATATTCAGGGTACACGGGTGAGATTTGGGGTGTACGGGTGATATTGGGCATACACAGGTGAGATTCGGGCGTTACAGATGATATTCAGGGTGTACGGGTAATATTGGGGGTACACGGGTGAGATTTGGGGTGTAGATGATATTTGGGGTACACGGGTGAGATTCTGGGTATGTACGGGTGATATGGGCGTACACAGGTGAGATTCGGGCGTACAGATGATATTCAGGGTGTACGGGTAATATTGGGGGTACACGGGTGAGATTTGGGGTGTAGATGATATTGGGGGTACAACGGGTGATATTGGGCGTACAGATGATATTCAGGGTGTACAGGTGATATTCGGGGTGTATGGGTAATATTGGGGGTACACGGGTGAGATTTGGGTGTACAGATATTTGGGGTACACGGGTGATATTGGGGCATACAGATGATATTGGGGGTACACGGGTGAGATTTGGGGTGTACAGATGATATTTGGGGTACACGGATGAGATTTGGGGTGTACGGGTGATATTGGGGGTACACCGGGTGATATTGGGGGCGTACAGATGATATTGGGGGTACACGGTGAGATTTGGGGTCGTACAAGTGATATTCGGGGTGTACGGGTGTCATTTGGGGTACACACACCACACTGCCTAGGCACCTCTGTACGGCGACGCCCCCTTTTCTTCCAGCCCCGCCCCCCGTGTCATGTGATCTCGGGGTCTCACCCTGCCGGTAGTAGAAGGCGGTGACGGTCGGTCCGTAGCCTCTCCAGGCCAGGTGGATGGCAGTGACACTGAGGAGTAGCCAGGCCAGGAGCAGGCGGAAGAGGGCGGCTCTCAGGTCATTCCTCTCCCATTCTTCACCGAACTCGGAGCCCAGAGCCAGAAGTGAGCCCAGAACTGAGAGAGCAACTCCGACCCCCACACCGCCATCTTCTCCCCTCACCCGCCATCTTACGGCGAGACACGCCCACAGCCCGCCCCCCAACAGGGGCTAAGCCACGCCCACGGGCCTATCGAACTGCCAAAACAAACCTGACAGTCACCGCAGAGCTCCGCCCCTCGACCGTGTCAGTCATCAGGCTGAGCCCCGCCCACCAGCCTATCGCTCTTCTGTATGTCGTTTTTTCACCATTGCTTCGTGTAGCTCCGCCCCTAGCTTGTCAGTGATAGGCTCTCCCTTCAGCCCGCCTACTAAAAGAGCTCGCTGTGAGGGCCCGAGATAGATCTAGCTCCTCCCAATATTTATTACCCGGTTTCCATAGCGACCAATCATCTGCAGCTGTCATGTCTACAGGGATGACAGGGTGCAGCTGATTGGCTGCTGTGGGACAGCACACACTGTAATAATACTGTCACCAGGTCATGACCAGTATGAGGAGAACCTACAGCTCTATGAGGGATGATAGACGGGGGTTGGGGCTGCCGCCATCACTGTGATCCCCATATCCTCCCGGGGGGGGTGGTCAAACACTGCGGGAATGCTGGAGCCTGGGCAGTTCTTGGCTGTGCCTACAAATCCCTTCACCACATTCTGAACCCGCTCCGTGTTTAAACTTGGCCCTTCTTCCCCTCGATCCTGACAATAAAAACCATCCCCACATCATGAGTCTCCCACCAATATGCTTCACAGTTGGGATGGTGCTCTCAAAGTGATGATCAGCGACCATCTTTTCACCACATTTTGCACTAAAAACCTTTCGGGTCTGGGTTTTATATCCCTCCAGGTCATCGCTGTGTTCAAGCTCTCTAACCAGCTGAAAGGCGACTCAAAGACTGAACTATGTGGCTCCACGCTTCTTTCCCTTAATCCTGACAATGAAAACCATCCCCACACCATGAGTCTCCCACCACTATGCTTCACAGTTAGGATGTGCTCTCAAAGTGATGAGCGGTGCCATCTCTCCACCACACTCTGAACCAGGTCTGTATATGGCTCGATCTATCTTCCCCTCAATCCTGACCATGAAAACCATCCCCACACCATGAGTCTCCCACCACTATGCTTCACAGTTGGGATGGTGGCCTCAAAGTGATGTGCAGCATCGTCTTTCCACCAGATTCTGAACCAGCCCTATATATGGCTCAATTCTTCTCCTCAATCCTGACTATAAAAACCATCCCCACACCATGATTCTCCCACCGCCATGCTTCACAGTTGGGATGGTGGTCTCAAAGTGATGAGCAGCGTCGTCTTTCAACCAGATTCTGAACCAGCCCTGTGATTGGCTCAATTCTTCCCCTCAATCCTGACTATAAAAACCATCCCCACACCATGATTCTCCCACCGCCATGCTTCACAGTTGGGATGGTGGTCCTAAAGTGATGAGCAGCGTCGTCTTTCCACCAGATTCTGAACCAGCCCTGTATTTGGCTCAATTCTTCTCCTCAATCCTGACTATAAAAACCATCCCCCACACCATGAGTCTCCCATCACTATTCTTCACAGCTGGGATGGTGCTCTCAAAGTGATGAGCTGTACCATCTCTTCACTACATTCTTAACCAGGCCTGTATATGGCTCGAACCTTCTTCCTCTCAATCCTGTCAATGAAAACCATCCCCACACTATAAGTCTCCCACTGCCATGCTCTCAAAGTGATGAGCGGTGCCATCTCTTCACTACATTCTGTACCAGCCCCATATAGAACATAACCATTCTTCCCCTCAATCCTTTCAATGAAAACTATCCCACCATGAGTCTCCCACCACCATGCTTCACAGTTGGGATGGTGGTCTCAAAGTGATAAGCGGCGCCTTCTCTCCACCACATTCTGAACCAGCCTCGTATATAAGGTGACCCTTCTTCCCCTCAATCGTGACCATGAAAACGTGATGAGCAGTGCTGTCTCTTCAACACATCCTGCACTAAAAACCTTTCGGCTCTGCTGAAAGGTGACTCAAAGACTGAACTAGCACCCTATGTGGTCCTTCTTCCCCACAATCCTAAACATGAAAACCACCACATTCTGAACCAGCCCCCGATATGGCTCGAGTCTTCTTCCCCTCAATCCTAACAAAAACCATCCCCACACTATAAGTCTCCCATCACCATGCTTCACAGTTGGGATGGTGCTCTCAAAGTGATGAGCAGCGCCATCTCTCCACTACATTTTTAGCCAGCCCCGTATATATGACTTGACCCTTCTTCCTCTCAATCCTGACAATAAAGAACATCCCCATGCTATAAGTCTCCCACCACCATGCTTCACAGTTGGGATGGTGTTCACAAAGTGATGAGCAGCGCCGTTTCTGCACTAAAAACCTTTTGGCCCTCTAGGGCATCTCTGGCTGTGGTCAGGGTCTCTGACCTGCTGAAATGTGACTCAAAGACTGAACTAGCACTGTATGTGGCTTCACCCTTCTTCCCCTCAATCCTGACAATGAAAACCATCCCCACACCATGAGTCTACCACCACTGTGCTTCATAGTTGGGATAGTGTTCTCAAAGTGATGAGCGCGCCGTCTCTCCACTACATCCTGAACCAGCCCGTATATGGTTTGATCCTTCTTCCCTTCAATCCTGACAATGAAAACCATCCCCACACTATACGTCTCCCACCGCCATGCTTCACAGTTGGTATGGTGTTCTCAAGGTAAAGAGAAGTGCCATCTCTCCACTACATTCTGAACCAGCCCTGTATATAACGTGACCCTTCTTCCTCCTCAACCCCGATCATGAAATTCATCCCCACACCATGGGTCTCCCACCACTATGCTTCACAGTTGGGATGGTGTTCTCAAAGTGATGAGAGGCGCCGCTTCTCCACCACATTCTGAACCAGCCCTGCATATAAGAAGTTGACCCTTCTCCCCCTCAATCCTCACAATGAAAACCATCCCCACACTATGTCTCCCACCTCCATGCTTCACAGTTGATATGGTGTTTTTAAAGTGATGAGCAACGCTGTCTCTTGACTAAAGCTAAAAATGTCTCTCCACCTTTCCTCTGGGATTTGGGTGTTTTCCACCAATTGCTTCCTTTTCCTCCACGTCCCATCATTCCCGGCTCTGTGCAGTGTCTAGGTTATAGGTGCCCTTGGTTCCTCAGCTGGGGGTCTCTGCAGCCTTGCGGCTCCACAGCCGTTTCCCTACTGAGCATGCGCGGAGTGCACTGCGATTTGTGTGAATGGCCCAGAGGCGGGGGAGGAGGGGGGCTGAATTACCGGGGGACCTTTGCCGCGGCGAAATCTGTCGAAAGTGGGGGGGGGGGGTACCTGTCAAAAACAGGTAACCTTTCCCCCCTCCCGAAAGGTGCCAAATGTGGCTACTCTTCAAAGTGGAGAGGGGTTAGACCCCCTGTTTATTGTTATCCGTATCCCCGTTAGGGAGATTCCCCCTCTATATTTGTCCTGTTTACCGTTATCATCGACAGTAAGAGAAATCCAAAATTTTGGGTTGTCACAAGAACAGGAAAAGAGGGGAAATCTTCCAATGGGGACACTAGTTCTGGTGACAACCAGGAAATCCCTTAATTTGGAGGGATTTTCTCTCACTTCCTGTCTTGGCTATGGATCAGGAAATGAAGGGAAATCTCCCCAATGGGACACAGATGGCGAAAAGAAACTGACACCCTTAATCCATACAAGATGTCAAAAAAAGTTTTGTTTGTAGTTCTACTTTATGAATGGGCGGAGTTCATTATGAATGGGCGGAGCTCAGATGGATCTTCAACCTCTGAGTCATATTTCTATAGCCGGACTCCTCTGCACTTTATCCCGGATGTTCTCCGATAATTCCCGAAATGTCACAATGTTTATTATTTAGATTTATATCAAACCCGGAACCTTGCCAGAGTCAGTGTGATCAGTGTCCCCCTCCCCCCAGTGTCAGTGTGATCAGTGTCCCCCTCCTCCCAGTGTCCCCCTCCCCCCAGTGTCAGTGTGATCTGTGCCCCCCCCCCCCACCAGTTTCAGTGTGATCTGTGCCCCCCCCTCCCACCAGTGTCATCAGTGCCCCCCGAACCGGTGTCAGTGTGATCAGTGCCCCCCCCACCAATGTCAGTTCTGTCTGTGCCCCCCCTCTCCCATCGGTGTCAGTGTGATCAGTGTCCCCCCCCACCAGTGGATCATTGTCCCCCCCACCAATGTCAGTCTGATCTGTGCCCCCCCACCAGTGTCAATGTGATCAGTTCCCCCCCTACCAATGTCAGTTCTGTCTGTGCCCCCCCTCTTCCCACCGGTGTCAGTGTGATCAGTGTCCCGTCCCCTCCCCCCAGTGTCAGTGTGATCAGTGTCCCCCCTCCCCCAGTGTCAGTGTGATCAGTGTCCCGTCCCCTCCCCCCAGAGTCAGTGTGATCAGTGTCCCCCCCACCAGTGTCAGTGTGATTAGTGTCCCCCCTCCCCCCAGTGTCAGTGTGATCAGTGTCCCCCCTCCCCCCAGTGTCAGTGTGATCAGTGCCCCCTCCCCAGTGCCAGTGTGATCAGTGCCCCCCACCAATGTCAGTTCTGTCTGTGCCCCCCCCCCACCGGTGTCAGTGTGATCAGTGTCCCCCCCAACAGTGTCAGTGTGATCAGTGTCCTGTCCCCTCCCCCCAGAGTCAGCGTGATCAGTGTCCCCCCTCCCCCCAGAGTCAGTGTGATCAGTGTCCCCCCCACCAGTGTCAGCGTCCCCCCCCACCAATGTCAGTCTGATCAGTGCCCCCCCCCACCAGTGTCATTGTGATCAGTGTCCCCCCACCAATGTCAGTTCTGTCTGTGCCCCCCCAGTGTCAGTGTGATCAGTGTCCCCCCCAGTGTCAGTGTGATCAGTGTCCCCCCCCAGTGTGATCAGTGCCCCCCCGTGTCAGTGTGATCAGTGTCCCCCCCAGTGTCAGTGTGATCAGTGCCCCCCCATTGTCAGTGTGATCAGTGTCCCCCTCCCCCCCAGTGTCAGTGTGATCAGTGCCCCCCCCCCCCATTGTCAGTGTGATCAGTGCCACCCCCCCATTGTCAGTGTGATCAGTGTCCCCCCCCAGTGTCAGTGTGATCTGTGTCCCCCCCCCGTGTCAGTGTGATCAGTGCCCCCCCCAGTGTCAGTGTGATCAGTGTCCCCCTCCCCCCAGTGTCAGTGTGATCAGTGTCCCCCCTCCCCCCAGTGTCAGTGTGATCAATGTCCCCCCTCCCCCCAGTGTCAGTTTGATCAGTGTCCCCCTCCCCCCAGTGTCAGTGTGATCAGTGTCCCCCCTCCCCCCAGTGTCAGTGTGATCAGTGTCCCCCCTCCCCCCAGTGTCAGTGTGATCAGTGTCCCCCCTCCCCCCAGTGTCAGTGTGATCAGTGTCCCCCCTCCCCCCAGTGTCAGTCTGATCAGTGTCCCCCTCCCCCCAGTGTCAGTGTGATCAGTGTCCCCCCTCCCCCCAGTGTCAGTGTGATCAGTGTCCCCCCTCCCCCCAGTGTCAGTGTGATCAGTGTCCCCCTCCCCCCAGTGTCAGTCTGATCAGTGTCCCCCTCCCCCCAGTGTCAGTGTGATCAGGGCCCCCCCCATTGTCAGTGTGATCAGTGTCCCCCCAGTGTCAGTGTGATCAGTGTCCCCCCTCCCCCCAGTGTCAGTCTGATCAGTGTCCCCCTCCCCCCAGTGTCAGTGTGATCAGTGTCCCCCCAGTGTCAGTGTGATCAGTGTCCCCCCTCCCCCCAGTGTCAGTCTGATCAGTGTCCCCCCTCCCCCCAGTGTCAGTCTGATCAGTGTCCCCCTCCCCCCAGTGTCAGTGTGATCAGTGTCCCCCCTCCCCCCAGTGTCAGTCTGATCAGTGCCCCCCCCCCAGTGTCAGTGTGATCAGTGTCCCCCTCCCCCCAGTGTCAGTGTGATCAGTGTCCCCCTCCCCCCAGTGTCAGTGTGATCAGTGTCCCCCTCCCCCCAGTGTCAGTGTGATCAGTGCCCCCCCCCCCCCAGTGTCAGTGTGATCAGTGCCCCCCCCCCCAGTGTCAGTGTAATCAGTGTCCCCCCTCCCCCCAGTGTCAGTGTGATCAGTGTCCCCCTCCCCCCAGTGTCAGTGTGATCAGTGTCCCCCTCCCCCCAGTGTCAGTGTGATCAGTGTCCCCCCCTCCCCCCAGTGTCAGTGTGATCAGTGTCCCCCTCCCCCCAGTGTCAGTGTGATCAGTGTCCCCCCCAGTGTCAGTGTGATCAGTGTCCCCCCCAGTGTCAGTGTGATCAGTGTCCCCCCAGTGTGATCAGTGCCCCCCCAGTGTCAGTGTGATCAGTGTCCCCCCTCCCCCCAGTGTCAGTGTGATCAGTGTCCCCCTCCCCCCAGTGTCAGTGTGATCAGTGCCCCCCAGTGTCAGTGTGATCAGTGCCCCCCCCCCAGTGTCAGTGTGATCAGTGCCCCCCCAGTGTCAGTGTGATCAGTGTCCCCCTCCCCCCAGTGTCAGTCTGATCAGTGCCCCCCCCCCCCAGTGTCAGTGTGATCAGTGTCAGTGTGATCAGTGTCCCCCCAGTGTGATCAGTGCCCCCCCAGTGTCAGTGTGATCAGTGTCCCCCCCAGTGTCAGTGTGATCAGTGCCCCCCCCCCCCAGTGTCAGTGTGATCAGTATCCCCCCCAGTGTCAGTGTGATCAGTGTCAGTGTGATCAGTGTCCCCCCCAGTGTCAGTGTGATCAGTGTCCCCCCCAGTGTCAGTGTGATCAGTGTCCCCCCAGTGTGATCAGTGCCCCCCCAGTGTCAGTGTGATCAGTGTCCCCCCTCCCCCCAGTGTCAGTGTGATCAGTGTCCCCCTCCCCCCAGTGTCAGTGTGATCAGTGTCCCCCTCCCCCCAGTGTCAGTGTGATCAGTGTCCCCCCCTCCCCCCCAGTGTCAGTGTGATCAGTGTCCCCCTCCCCCCAGTGTCAGTGTGATCAGTGTCCCCCCCAGTGTCAGTGTGATCAGTGTCCCCCCCAGTGTCAGTGTGATCAGTGTCCCCCCAGTGTGATCAGTGCCCCCCCAGTGTCAGTGTGATCAGTGTCCCCCCTCCCCCCAGTGTCAGTGTGATCAGTGTCCCCCTCCCCCCAGTGTCAGTGTGATCAGTGTCCCCCTCCCCCCAGTGTCAGTGTGATCAGTGCCCCCCAGTGTCAGTGTGATCAGTGCCCCCCCAGTGTCAGTGTGATCAGTGCCCCCCCCAGTGTCAGTGTGATCAGTGCCCCCCCCAGTGTCAGTGTGATCAGTGCCCCCCCCAGTGTCAGTGTGATCAGTGTCCCCCTCCCCCCAGTGTCAGTCTGATCAGTGCCCCCCCCCCAGTGTCAGTGTGATCAGTGTCAGTGTGATCAGTGTCCCCCCCAGTGTCAGTGTGATCAGTGTCCCCCCAGTGTCAGTGTGATCAGTGCCCCCCCCCCAGTGTCAGTGTGATCAGTATCCCCCCCAGTGTCAGTGTGATCAGTGTCAGTGTGATCAGTGTCCCCCCCAGTGTCAGTGTGATCAGTGTCCCCCCCAGTGTCAGTGTGATCAGTGTCCCCCCTCCCCCCAGTGTCAGTGTGATCAGTGTCCCCCCCAGTGTCAGTGTGATCAGCGTCCCCCCAGTGTGATCAGTGTCCCCCCCAGTGTCAGTGTGATCAGTGTCCCCCCTCCCCCCAGTGTTTGTTATGATCGGCTCTCTGTTGGCACACACAGTTGTTGCTCAGGAATGACGCATAGTGATGACATCACACTTCTCCCCGCCCCCTTCCTCTCTCCGCTCTCGCTCAGTTTATGAGAAGCACAAATAGCATCAGGACTATTTATACCCCGCTCAGCCCTGTATTTTGCATAACACCGCCCCTTCCTCATTTCATTGGTCACTGACCCACCAACCCCGCCCACCCGCTACTCCTCTCTTCATAACTAAATACCTATATAAGGAAAGGGGGAGATGTAGTGGAGCGCTGAGCGCGGTGAGGATTCGTCACCTAGTCTAGCCTGCCCTCTCCCCCCACCACAGACACCCGATTGGTACAGTCCGCGGACTCGTGACCCAGCCGAGCGCCAACTCGTTCCGACCCCGCCCAAACGGGGCGTCCTGGGGGGGCGCGCATGCGCGTCCGGTCTTTCCTGGTGACATTCTCCCGTGCTCGCGCATGGTGACGCCATCACGCCCAGGCCCCATTCATCCAAATTGCGGCGGCGCGCGACCCCGCACTCCCCAGCGCGTGCGCGCACGTACGATACGCGAGCGCGCCTGAGCCGGGCGGTTCTCTGTGGGAGCTGTAGCCGGAGTTGTGCTGAGAGGAAGAGAAGGCCGACCGGAGACAACCGAGACCGCCGAGCCCGGGCACCGAGGTGAGAGTGAGGAGGAGAAGGGGGACAACCGGAGGGGCCCGGGACCCGTGTGTGTCAGGAAAGAGGGGGGGAGGGGTACAGTGCGGCCTGGACACCCCCTCCCCCCACCTCTGTGTGTGGGGGTTGGGCCATAGACTGTCACCTATGACTAGGGGGAGGGGCCATACGGTTAACTATACCTAGGGGGAGGGGCATAGACTGACACCTATAGAGGGGCCTAGGACGTCACCTATGTATAGAGGGGGCTGTAGACTGACACCTATAGATTGTGTGTAGGGGGAGGGATCATAGGCTGACACCTATAGATTGTGTGTAGGGGGAGGGGTCATAGGCTGACACCTATAGATTGTGTGTAGGGGGAGGGGTCATAGGCTGACACCTATAGATTGCATATAGCAACATAGGATGATATATATATATATATATATATATATATATATATGGGAAGGGTGCATAGAATGACCTATAGAGGTGCATAGGATGTCACCTATCTATATGGGCCTACACCTATAGATTGTGTACATAGGGGGAGGGGTTCATAGACTGTCACCTATAGGGGGGGGGACTCGTGCACTGTCGCCTCTAGATCGGGGCGGCAGCACAGGTCACATGTGGTCTGTATACGAGGGGGAGGGATCATAGATTGTAACCTATAGATTGTGTATATGGGGGGGGGTTGTACGATGTCAGCTATAGATATGGGGAGGGGCCATAGACTTGTATAACTGTACGAAGGGGGGGAATTGTCGTCATAATGGGTTTTCACCTATAGATTTGTTTTTTGTGGGGAGGGGCATGGGCTGTCACCTATAGATTTATTAAGTTGGGTTGGTGACAATTGCCTATAGATATTGTGTATAGGGGATGGAGCTCATAGATTGCTACCTATAGGCTGTACATAAGAGGGGGAGTGGTCATACCCACATGAATTGTATATAAGGGGAGGGGTCATTGACTCCCACTCTTTTGTGTATAGGGGGGAAGGGTTGTAGATTGTCATTTATAGTCTGTTTATAGGAGGAGGGACAATGTGCATAGACTGTCACCTATATATTGGAGGGGGGATCATAGGCTGTAAATAGGACACAGGGGAGAGATTGCAGCCTATAGACTGTATATTGGGAGAGGGATTATGGACTGTAACTTATAGATTGTATAGAGGAGGAGGATCCTATACTGTCACCTATAGACTAAATAGGAGGGGGAACCAATCATAGCTTTTCACTGCTACATTGGTGGTGGAGAGATCTTAGACTGTGTAAATAGAGGGATAAATATTGTCACTATAGACTGTATATAGGAGGGGAGATCATAGACACTATATAGGATGAGGATCATCACAGACTGTCACCTATGGGCTGTGTATAGAGGCATCTTGGACGGCCACCTATAGGCTGTATATAGGGGGCCCCCGTGGACGATCACTTATAGGCTGTATATAGGAGGCCCAGTGGACGATCACCTATGGGCTGTATATAGGGGGCCCAGTGGACGGTCACCTATGGGCTGTATATAGAGGGCCCAGTGGACGGTCACCTATGGGCTGTATATAGGGGGCCCAGTGCACGGTCACCTATGGGCTGTATATAGGGGGCCCAGTGGACGGTCACCTATGGGCTGTATATAGGGGGCCCAGTGGACGGTCACCTATGGGCTGTATATAGGGGCCCCGTGTGGACGGTCACCTATGGGCTGTATATAGGGGCCCCGTGTGGACGGTCACCTATGGGCTGTATATAGGGGCCCCGCGTGGACGGTCACCTATGGGCTGTATATAGGGGCCCCGCGTGGACGGTCACCTATGGGCTGTATATAGGGGCCCCGCGTGGACGGTCACCTATGGGCTGTATATAGGGGCCCCGCGTGGACGGTCACCTATGGGCTGTATATAGGGGCCCCGCGTGGACGGTCACCTATGGGCTGTATATAGGGGCCCCGCGTGGACGGTCACCTATGGGCTGTATATAGGGGCCCCGCGTGGACGGTCACCTATGGGCTGTATATAGGGGCCCCGCGTGGACGGTCACCTATGGGCTGTATATAGGGGCCCCGCGTGGACGGTCACCTATGGGCTGTATATAGGGGCCCCGCGTGGACGGTCACCTATGGGCTGTATATAGGGGCCCCGCGTGGACGGTCACCTATGGGCTGTATATAGGGCCCCCCCGTGGACGGTCACCTATGGGCTGTATATAGGGCCCCCCGTGGACGGTCACCTATGTGCTGTATATAGGGCCCCCCCGTGGACGGTCACCTATGGGCTGTATATAGGGCCCCCCCGTGGACGGTCACCTATGGGCTGTATAGAGTAGGGGGAATTTTACTGTCACCTATAGTCTGCATATGGAGGGGGGGATCATGCATTGTCACTGTATATAGTAGGATTTATGCTGTCACCTATAGACTATATAGGAGGATGTGAATCATTGACTCACCTGTAGTCATAGATGGTGTTTCAAAGGGGGAGGGATCATACATTGTCGCCTGTATAGCAGAGGGGAAGACTGTAGACTGTATAGTGGAGGATCATATGCTGTCACCTCTAAACTAAATGGGAAGTGGCGGATCATAGACTGTCACCTATAGACACTATATGGAAGGATTACTAGACTGTATATAGAATGCAGAGGAGTCGTGGACTTTATATGGGGGGGACTCTATTTTATCGCCTATATACTTTAGGTGGGGGAGGGATCATGGACTGTATATAGGTCTGTACACGGTCACCCATGGCGGCCATCTAACTGGAGAGCTCTGTGTCACCAATATGTCCTTTGCCTCGCTGTGACATGAAATGCCGCTTCTCATTGCGGTTATCTGACGTCCCCAGAGGAGGTTCCATCATTTACCGGCCTCAGATAACCCTCCGCTCCTCCCACTTCCCCAAATAATCCTTCCTTCTCCGCTCCTCCCACTTCCCCAGCCGATCCTTCCTTCTGCGCTCCTCCCACTTCCCCAGCCGATCCTTCCTTCTGCGCTCCTCCCACTTCCCCAGCCGATCCTTCCTTCTGCGCTCCTCCCACTTCCCCAGCCGATCCTTCCTTCTGCGCTCCTCCCACTTCCCCAGCCGATCCTTCCTTCTCCGCTCCTCCCAACCGATCCTTCCTTCTCCCCTCCTCCCACTTCCCCAACTGATCCTTCCTTCTCCGCTCCTCCCAACCGATCCTTCCTTCTCCCCTCCTCCCACTTCCCCAACCGATCCTTCCTTCTCCGCTCCTCCCAACCGATCCTTCCTTCTCCCCTCCTCCCACTTCCCCCAGCCGATCCTTCCTTCTCCGCTCTGGGTGGAGTGGGAAGGGTTTGGTCCGGTGTCCCCGCTGGGATTTCCCCTCACTTCCTGTCCCAGGCTGCTTCTGTTCCCTTACAAATCGGCTAATAGTGAAAACTCTGAGATCCCCCCCCCCCCCATCCCCCGATATCAGACCACCAGAAGACAGAACCTCATCAGCTGCTGGAGACGTTCACCTCATGGGAACCTGTCATGAGGCTGCCATCGCTCACTCCTAATAAAATGATACTTACCTGGCTGATGTACCGACCTGGTTGAGGATCAGTATGAGAGGTGACAGCAATGACCGCCTCATATTGTTCTCCCATAATGCACTGCTGCTTATATGACGCTTTATTGTAATTCTGTGGGAATGACAGCTCCACGCCGCTGAGATCTGACACCTGCAGGGGTGGTTTGCGGCTGTGTGGCGTGTCGGGGTGGTTTGCGGCTGTGTGGCGTGTCGGGGTGGTTTGCGGCTGTGTGGCGTGTCGGGGTGGTTTGCGGCTGTGTGGCGTGTCGGGGTGGTTTGCGGCTGTGTGGCGTGTCGGGGTGGTTTGCGGCTGTGTGGCGTGTCGGGGTGGTTTGCGGCTGTGTGGCGTGTCGGGGTGGTTTGCGGCTGTGTGGCGTGTCGGGGTGGTTTGCGGCTGTGTGGCGTGTCGGGGTGGTTTGCGGCTGTGTGGCGTGTCGGGGTGGTTTGCGGCTGTGTGGCGTGTCGGGGTGGTTTGCGGCTGTGTGGCGTGTCGGGGTGGTTTGCGGCTGTGTGGCGTGTCGGGGTGGTTTGCGGCTGTGTGGCGTGTCGGGGTGGTTTGCGGCTGTGTGGCGTGTCGGGGTGGTTTGCGGCTGTGTGGCGTGTCGGGGTGGTTTGCGGCTGTGTGGCGTGTCGGGGTGGTTTGCGGCTGTGTGGCGTGTCGGGGTGGTTTGCGGCTGTGTGGCGTGTCGGGGTGGTTTGCGGCTGTGTGGCGTGTCGGGGTGGTTTGCGGCTGTGTGGCGTGTCGGGGTGGTTTGCGGCTGTGTGGCGTGTCGGGGTGGTTTGCGGCAGTGTGGCGTGTCGGGGTGGTTTGCGGCAGTGTGGCGTGTCGGGGTGGTTTGCGGCTGTGTGGCGTGTCCCCGGGTGTCGGGGGGGGGGGGGGGGGTTGCGGCTGTCAGGGTGGTTGGGCCTGTTGGGCGTTCCCGGGTGTCCTTCAGTGGTACAGAGTGCAGGGCTGCCAATACTCGCCTCCTCAGGATACTACTTGCCTGACTTTGTAGTCTGTGTGAGAAGCAGCGGTGTGGCTGTCCCCCTCCTGTACCACCCAACACCCGCCTCACCTGCTGCATCGCTCTGCCCCTCTCCCTTCCCTTCATAGTCTGATGGTCCTGGAACACATCTGCTGGTGATGCTGGAGCTTCCTTATGGTCTTTTCCTCGCTGAAAGCTTTCTCCGTGTCGGTACTACAAGGACTGCTATAGCCCTCCATCCCATCCAGAGCCGCTTTTGAAGCTTGGATGTGATTTTGGTTTATACAAAGGGGGGGGAGAGACACGTGACTCCGCCCAGGTTCAAGAAAGGACATGCCTACTGACCCCTGTAGAGAGGGGTGTCGGGGGTCCCCTGCAGGGGGTTACACAGAGCTCAGGTCATTGTCAGTTGAGTTTACGTTTTACCTTCCGACAGTCCAAAACTTTCTCATAGGCCCTGTATGTGACAGTGGCGGGATATTAGAGTGTGAGCTCCTCTGGTGCAGAGACTGATGTGACTGACTCAGCGTTCTCTGTGCAGCACCATGGTATATGTCAGAGCTAAATGTATAATGTTCCTCCGTTGTCACACATAATATATATTTTGCATTTTTTACAGTGCTGTACAGAGGACATTGAGCCAGTCACATCAGTCTCTGTACCAGAGGAGCTTACACTCTAATAACAGCATGTGACTATGGGGGGGGGGCACATTAGAGTGTAAGCTCCTATGCTTCCCTGTAAAACACTGAGGAAATATGTCAGTGCTATAAATGAGTAAATCCTGAGCAAGTAGTAGGTAGTCACACACTATTACTATATAGTTATAAAGCTTATATAGCTCTGACATATACTGCAGTGCTGTACAGAGAACACTGAGCCAGTCATATCAGTCTCTGCACCAGAGGAGCTGACACTCTAATGCCCCCCCCCCCCACATTCATAGACTGCTAGTATTATAGTGCAAGTTCCTCTGGTACAGTGTGTGACTGGTGGGGGGGGGGGGCATTAGAGTGTAAGCTCCTCCGATACAGAGACTGATGTTGACTGGCTCAGTGTTCTCTGTACAGCGCTGTGGTATATGTCAGAGCTATATAAATGTATAATAATAATAGCGTGTGACTGTGAGGGGACATTAGAGTGTAAGCTCCTCTGGTGCAGAGATTGATGTTCCTAGCTCAGTGTTCTCTGTACAGCACTGCGGTATATGTCAGAGCTATATAAATGTATAATAAAAATAGCGTGACTACTTACTGCCTGCACAGGATTTACTCATTTATAGTACTGACATATTTCCCAGTGTTGTACTGGGAACCAGAGGAACTTACACTCTAATGTCCCCCCACAGTCACACACTATTATTATTATTATACATTTATATAGCTCTGACACATACCGCAGTGCTGTACAGAGAACATTGAGCCAGTCACATCAGTCTCTGTACCAGAGGAGCTTACACTCTAATGTCCCCCCACAGTCACACATTATTATTATTATTATTATTATTATTATTATACATTTATATAGCTCTGACATATACCGCAGTGCTGTACAGAGAACACTGAGCCAGTCACATCAGTCTCTGTACCAGAGGAGCTTACACTCTAACAGTATGTGACTGTGTGTGGGGGGGGGGGACATTAGAGTGTAAGCTCTACAGAGGAGCTTACACTCTAATACTAGCAGTCTATGACTGTGAGGGGACATTAGAGCGTAAGCTCCTCTGGTACAGAGACTGATGTCACTGGCTCAGTGTTCTCTGTACAGCGCTGTGGTATATGTCAAGTCAGTGGCATAAGATCAGCCAGGCAACCAGCATTTCCAGAAGGATCAGTCAGCAGTGACAGGTCTGGTATGAGGAAGTGTCGCCTGTCCCGGATGAGGTGCAGCGCTGGTGGCAGTTTCTGTTTTTATTGATGAGCTGCAGAGCCGGGAGGAATGTTCACCTTCTCTGAGGAGGTGTGAGAATGGAGAACGCCTTGAAGAGACGACCAACCAGGAAGACTCCGGGATCACCAGGAAGACCGAGCCATCTATATTAGAGTGCGTGCTTATTAAAGGGCCGGATTCTCCTGAACTGGTTATAGGTGAAGCCTGCTGGACTCCAGGCACTGGTCTGCAGGAATTGGCGGTGGCGACGGTCTGCAGGAATTGGCGGTGGCGACGGTCACTGGAGTTTCCTGCTGCTGCAATTTTTTACTTCTCTTGGATTCTCACTTCTCATGCTGCAGTCTGTGCAACTGACCTCCTCCCTCCCGGCCTTCCTCTTCAGTCTTGCACAGTTGTAGCGGCTCCTCTGCTGGACTGAAGGCTTCCTCTAATTTCACCGCACACTGTGCGCTTCTCACCATGTGCAGTAGAAGCTGCAGCAAGTCAGACAGAGCCCCGCCCCCATTTCCTGGCTGCAGGACGTCCCAACATCCTCTAGCATTTTTCTTCCCCCCCTGTCCTTGGCTCACCTTTCATTTATTGGATTTCAGTTCTTTCAATCATGGGGTTTCGGCACCACATGTGGGCGTTACCTATGTAAATGCAGATGTGAGCGATTGTGAACGATTGTGCTTGTTGCTAGTCCTTAATATCGGAGAGAGGGACCATAGAACATCTTTCTTTATCCTTCAAGCTTATCTTTAGTTTTGGTTTAGTTTGTGCGGGCCAAGCTGACCGTATAACACGGCTCCTCCCGGCTCCTAAATGCTGTAGAGGAGCACAATTGAAGTGTTGCTCTTGTATTCATATGATGAATCCCCGCCTCCTTCCACATAAGCCCCGCCCACTTGTGTACTTTTCTTTTTCCTGAAACACTGCGTCACTCTCCGCCTCCCAGGAGAAAATTAAGTCTATGAATTGTCCTTCCTGTATTGTGTTTGCAATATTCCGGTCTGCTGAGAAGAGTTCCGCTTTACCTTATGGTGACGGAAATGTTTGTACTAGTGGTGCACCGAAATGTAAATGTCGGTACTGAAAATTCAGGATACACTTGGCTGAAATTGATGTTAAAAAAAAAAAAAAAAACAACTATATATTAGAATATAAATATATGCTTTGCATATAACGACATCCAGGGACTGCACACAGGACAGTGGAGGGGGAGAGAGCCAGAGAAACGCGTCAGGTATTACACCTTATTCCTCATTCGTGGAGTTAACAAGCAACTCCAGGAATTATAAAACAAAGCAGTAGAGCCACACTGCAAAGCTGTTTGTTTTTTCATTTTTGGCATTGGGTCTTAAATTAATGCAGGAGGCCTGCCTGTATGACCGGTCGTGTTTGACTTCCAGCTATGTGCACAGCCACGTTTGTTAGTCTTGGGTTCAACTTGTACAGAGATTTGGGAAGTGGTGGCCAGCGTGTGATCCCGGGAACCAGGTTGGGCACCTCTTGTGTTCTGTGAACATTGATAGTTGTGTTTTTATTTGCTCACTGATGGGGCCTGAAGTAAAGGATGCTGGGAAATTACTTTGGAATCTCCAGGAAGGGTTATATCAGAGTCCCTGGAGGAAATGCACCAGAAGAGGTCCTGTTGGAGTTCCTGGAGGGGGCAATGCAGAAGGGGTCCAGTTGGAGTTTCTGGAGGGGGCAATGCAGAAGGGGGTCCAGTTTGAGTTTCTGGAGGGGGCAGTGCAGGAGGGGGTCCTGTTGGAGTCCCTGGAGGGGGCAGTGCAGGAGGGGTTCCTGTTGGCGTCCCTGGAGGGGGCAGTGCAGGAGGGGTTCCTGTTGGCGTCCTTGGAGGGGGCAGTGCAGGAGGGGGTCCTGTTGGCGTCCCTGGAGGGGGCAGTGCAGGAGGGGGTCCTGTTGGCATCCCTGGAGGGGGCAATGCAGGAGGGGGTCCTGTTGGCATCCCTGGAGGGGGCAATGCAGGAGGGGGTCCTGTTGGCATCCCTGGAGGGGGCAATGCAGGAGGGGGTCCTGTTGGCATCCCTGGAGGGGGCAATGCAGGAGGGGGTCCTGTTGGCATCCCTGGAGGGGGCAATGCAGGAGGGGGTCCTGTTGGCGTCCCTGGAGGGGGCAATGCATTAGGGGTCCTGTTGGAGTTTCTGGAGGGGGCGGTGCAGAAGGGGGTACTGTTGGAGTCCCTGGAGGGGGCAATGCATTAGGGGTCCTGTTGGAGTTTCTGGAGGGGGCAATGCAGGAGGGGGTCCTGGTGGAGTCCCTGGAGGGGGCAGTGCAGGAGGGGGTCCTGTTGGCGTCCCTGGAGGGGGCAGTGCAGGAGGGGTCCTGTTGGAGTCCCTGGAGGGCGCAATGCAGGAGGGGGTCCTGTTGGCGTCCCTGGAGGGGGCAATGCAGGAGGGGGTCCTGTTGGCGTCCCTGGAGGGGGCAATGCAGGAGGGGGTCCTGTTGGGTTCCCTGGAGGGGGCAATGCAGGAGGGGGTCCTGTTGGGTTCCCTGGAGGGGGCAATGCAGGAGGGGGTCCTGTTGGCGTCCCTGGAGGGGGCAGTGCAGGAGGGGGTCCTGTTGGCGTCCCTGGAGGGGGCAGTGCAGGAGGGGTCCTGTTGGAGTCCCTGGAGGGCGCAATGCAGGAGGGGGTCCTGTTGGCGTCCCTGGAGGGGGCAATGCAGGAGGGGGTCCTGTTGGCATCCCTGGAGGGGGCAATGCATTAGGGGTCCTGTTGGAGTTTCTGGAGGGGGCAATGCAGGAGGGGGTCCTGTTGGCATCCCTGGAGGGGGCAATGCAGGAGGGGGTCCTGTTGGCGTCCCTGGAGGGGGCAATGCATTAGGGGTCCTGTTGGAGTTTCTGGAGGGGGCAATGCAGGAGGGGGTCCTGTTGGAGTCCCTGGAGGGGGCAGTGCAGGAGGGGATCCTGTTGGCGTCCCTGGAGGGGGCAATGCAGGAGGGGGTCCTGTTGGCGTCCCTGGAGGGGGCAATGCAGGAGGGGGTCCTGTTGGCGTCCCTGGAGGGGGCAATGCAGGAGGGGGTCCTGTTGGAGTTTCTGGAGGGGGCAATGCAGGAGGGGGTCCTGTTGGAGTTTCTGGAGGGGGCAAAGCGGGGGGGTCCTGTTGGAATTTCTGGGGGGGCAATACAGGAGGGGTCCTGTTGGAGCCCCTGGAGGGGACAGTGCAGGAGGGGACCCATCATTACTTGCAGAGGAGACCCTGCAGGAAGAGGGAGCCTGTCGTAGTCCCTTGAGGAGACCCTGCAGGCGGGGTCCTATCAGTCTCTGGAGGAGTGCCATATTGTATGTCTTTTGGTGGATTGTGACACTGAATGGTATTTCTGTAGAATCTGGATGGAGGAGATGTGATGGGTTTAGTGATGTGACCGAAATCCGGGACATGAAACGCATTGCAGGTGTGGAATGAGTTCGTTCGTTGTGACCCGGGGTGAATTCAGACTATCATCACACCCTATTTGTGTCTTTGGAAATTTCCCATCATGCAGTAAGTCCGTTCATCAATGTCCGATACCAAGTTTGAGATAAATTACCACAAATTCAATAAATGTGTCAGATAAATACTTTGAAAAAATGCGATCGATCATTAAAGTCAATTCACTAAAAGGAACACACATTGATTATTGATCTCCTGGTGTAGTCAGTCGTTCGGAACGTACAAAGTAACAATGAGGGGAACTCTGCAGTGGTCAGTCGGGTACAAAGTATACAATGTATCGGTGTGTGGATGTTCTTCACTGAGTGCCGGGATGTGACTACATTGTAACATTGTACTGGAGGGAGATTGTTCTGTGAAGAGCACTTAGGAGACTTTCATCATATTTCTCCATTCATAGAATTCGCTTTCTCTGGTGCCGTAGCCTCTAAAAATTCTAATTCCAAAGGATAATTTAAGAAAAAATAAAGCTGTTACACTTGCTGGTGTTTCGTCAGATTAGGCGACCCGTCAGAATGTAACGGAAGTGACGTTCCGTCGTCGCCATTTTCTACACCCCGCACTCCTCCATAGTAAGGATACACTAAGAAGGGGGAAAGCGGATATCTTGTTACACCTACCGCAGTTTTGCATTTTACACTTATTTTTAACAGTAAAGTGAGTTTATATAGTGAAATACAGTACTTAGAACTCCGTCTGACTGGTTAGATGTTGGATTTTAAAAGCAGCAAACTTTTGTCAGATTAGCAAACCTGTGAGATGAGCACAGCTCGCCGCTGCTTTTAGAATTCAACATCTAACCAGTCAGACGGAGTTCTAAATACTGTATTTCACTATATAAACTCAGTTTACTGTTAAAAATAAGTGTAAAATGCAAAACCCCGGTGGGTGTAACAAGATGTCCGCTTTCTCCCTTCTCAGTGTACCCTTACTGTGGAGGAGTGCTGGGTGTAGCAAGATGGCGGTGACGGAACGTCACTTCCGTTACATTCTGACGGGTCGCCTAATCTGACAAAACACCGGCAAGTGTAACAGCTTTATTTTTTCTTAAATTATCACATCTGTTACACATTCTGACGGGTCACCAAATCTGATGAAACACCTGCTCTGTGTAATGGTTTTACACAGAGCAGCCCCGATTCCCCTCTTCTTAGGTCCCCTGACATCGCTCCTGACTATCCCCAACACCCCCCTCTCCCCCCCGGCCAAGTGCCCCCAAAGCAAGCTGCTTGCAGCCGAACTCTGTGTGTCCATTGACACAGAGCGGCCTGGCCCCGCCCCCTCGCTCCCGTCTTGTTGCCAATGGCTTCTGCTGCCTCTGTCTAGTGAGGAGACTCGGGCTCAGGTAAGTAGGGGGAGTGGGACTGCATAGAGAAGATTTTTTTTTTTTACCCTTAGGCCCCTTTCACACGAGGCGGACTCCGCTTCCACAGAGCCCGCCTCGGTCCGCCGGCTCAGCGGGAGATCTGTGCCGGCGGATGACAGGTCCCTCTCTGCTCACTGAGCGGGGAGGGGCTTGTCAGGCTCCGCTGCCGCCTATGGAGGGATCGGATGATTACAGACAGCATGTCCGTTTTCATCAGATCTCACCCGATCCGACCTGGACGTAGGGCCATTCATCTGCTTTTAGCGGATCGGACCGGTTCGGATGTCAGCGGAATCTCCGCTGACATCCGTCGCTCCATAGGCTAACATGGAGCGCCCGTTGAGGTCCGCCGACAAAACTGACAGGCGGACCTGAACGGTCCGATCGTGTGAAAGGGGCCTAATGCAGAGAATGCTTTTAAGGTAAAAAAAAATTAAAAATCCCAATAATTGTATTACGCCCTTCACCTCCCTCCGGAAGATTTACCCCTGCTTTTTTTAATTTTTCCAAATTGTATTTTTTTTTTTGTTTATAGCGCAAAAAATAAAATCCCAGAGGTGATCAAATACCACCAAAAGAAAGCTCCTCTATTTGTGGGGAAAAAAAGACGTCAATTTTATTGACCAGGCCATCTTTTGCGATATGACACTGCGTTACTTTAACTGACAATTGCGCAGGTGTGCGACGCTGTACCCAAATAAAATTAACGTCTTTTTTTTTTTCCCCACAAATAGAGCTTTCTTTTGGTGGTAATTGATCACCTCTGCATTTTTTATTTTTTGCAATATAAACAAAAAAAACAACAATTTTGAAGAAAAAAAAACACTATTTTACTTTCTGCTATAAAACATATCCAATAAAAAAAAAAAAAAAAAACAAATTTGATTTGGTGGTATTTGATCACCTCTGCAAATATTTTTTGTGCTATAAACAAAAAAAAGACAATTTTGAAAAGAAAAAAAAAAAACTTTTTGCTTTCCGCTATAAAACACATCCAATAAAAAAAAAAAAATGTAAAAAATCAAATTTCTTTATAAATTTAGGCCAATATGTATTCTGCTACATGTTTTTGGTAAAAAAAATCCCAATAAGTGTATATTGGTTTATGCAACAATTTTAGCATCTACTAAATAGGGGATAGATTTATGGACTTTTTATATATTTTATACTAGTAATGGTGGCGATTAGCGACTTATAGCAGCACTGAGAGATTGCAGCGGACGATCGGTCACTAACTGACACTTTGTGGGAACCACTGACACTAATACAGTGATCGGTGCTAAAAATACGCACTGTAACTGTACTAATGACACTGGCTGGGAAGGCGTTAAACATCTAGGGCAGGGATATGCAATTAGCAGACCTCCAGCTGTTGCAAAACTACAAGTCCCATCATGCCTCTGCCTCTGGG
The DNA here is from genome assembly GCF_042186555.1 of Aquarana catesbeiana. Lineage (NCBI taxonomy): Eukaryota > Metazoa > Chordata > Amphibia > Anura > Ranidae > Aquarana > Aquarana catesbeiana. The sequence goes on from NC_133330.1 coordinate 17,145,912, forward strand.
TGTCATGCTTGAGGCTGTCAGTCTTGCTATGCCTCATGGGACTTGTAGTTCTGCAACAGCTGGAGGTCCGCTAATTGCATATCTTTGATCTAGGGCGATCAAAGGGTTAAATGTGTGCCTAGCCGGTGTTTTTGTGTACTGTGTGCGCTGCTTTTACTAGGGGAAGTGATGGATTTTATTCCCTGCTTTCCAGGAACTCCATCCCCCCCCCCCTGTCAGAATGGAGATCTGCTTTGTTTACATAGGGTTACAGATCCCTGTTCTGTGTGTGTTACCGATGATCTGCGGGTGCCGGCCGACATCCAGTGCCCGGTACCTGCAGATCGACTTCTGCTGTGATTAAATAACAGCAGAAGAGGCGGAAGTGCTGCATTACGTACACCGTATATACCAAAATATAAGCCGACCTGAATATAAGCCGAGGCACCTAATTTTACCACAAAAAAACTAGGAAAACTTATTGACTCGAGTATAAGCCTAGGGTCACTGTGACCATTTGCAGCCATAGGTCCCCTGAACGTCAAACTCAGTAGTTAAGGGTTCCTAGATGCCCCCCTAGCTGCAGCCAAAATTTGGGGTCTCTGGACCCAAAGGGTCCGAAAATGACATTGCTGCAGATGGACACAGTTGACCGAATTTGGGGCCCCGTATCTTGGGGCCACTTGGTACTAGGAACCCCAAATTTGGTGTGCAAACCCAGTGGATTTAGCACTACAACATATCCAAACCTGAGGTTCCTAGCACGAAGTGGCCCCGACATACGGGGCCCCAAATTCACTTCGGAAAATGTCAAGCACTTTTCTGCAGCAGAGAACGACATTTTCCGAACCGACTTTGGGGCCCCGTATCTCGGGGCCACTTAGTGCTAGGAACCCCAAATTTGGGGTGCAAAGCCAGTGGAACTAGCACTACAAGATAGCCAAAGCTGGGGCTCCTAGCACTATCTTGTAGTGCTAGTTCCACTGGCTTTGCACCCCAAATTTGGGGTTCCTAGCACCAAGTGGCCCTGAGATACGGGGCCCCAAAATCGGTTCGGAAAATGTCATTCTCTGCTGCAGAAAAGTGCTTGACTCGAGTATAAGCCGAGGGGGGACATTTTCAGCACAAAAGAAGTGCTTAAAAACTTAGCTTATACTCGAGTATATACGGTTTATGTGATCTTGCACAGGAGGGGCCACCCTGTAACAATAAATCTATGGGGTGGTCCGGGACTGGATGTATACAGTACCTTACCGGAGTCCTATCTCGATTCAGCACTTTCCCGTCTGCAGTGAGCCCACAGGTGTGCCCCCCCCCCATAGGAAGTGACTTGCTATGGGGGCACACACAGAAGAGATGGAACGTGACTCTGAGGCAAGCAAGCACGAGTGCCCCCATAGCAAGCGGTATGTTATGGGGAGGAGTCAGGAGCGATGGCAGGGGGCCCGAGAGAAGATGTTATGGGGACACTGGGCAGGGGGGAGGAGTCGGGAGCGATGGTAAGGGGGCCAATCTGCGCAATCATTGCACAGAGCAGGTAAATAATATAACATGTTTCTTATTTTGATAACAAAAAATGACCTTTACCACCAAATAACTCAAAACATAAATATATAACTCATTGTCAAATAACGCACATATTTTAGTGAATTGACCACTTTTGAAGAAAAAACCCTCACAAGGTATTTCTCTTAGTGAATTGCCCCCCCGCAGTCCCGGAATTCCTCCAGTCTGCTTGTTTTTATGCTCAGAAACGATTCATACGTGGGCTGTGATCAAGGATGTTGTTACCCATGGCAACCAGACCCTTTCCTGCTCTGTGTTCTGCACTGGAACACACAAGATTCTCCTACACGGGACTTGCTGGGTTTATACTGAGGACTTTCTCTTGTCATATTGTGTAAATGCCCTTCCTCATTCTGCAGCCTACACAGAGGAGCTCCCAGCATGCATCTCTCATCACCCACACATAAGATAATGGAAAGTTGTGGGAGAGTTTATCTGACAGGTTGTATGGTGGAGGGATGAGGGGAGCTGTGCAAGTTTGGGGGGAGCATTGTTGAGATGGAGGAGCCGTGTGAGTTTGGAGTAATGCGGGGATGAGAAAGTATTGAGTGTGGGGATGGGGGGGTTAGGGGACAGTATAGGGGTGAAGAGTTGAGGGGGAGATGGAAGTATTGCAGAGATGGGGGAGAGCAGTGAATGTGGGGATGGGGTAGTAGGGGTGAGAAGTGCAGAGATTAGGGGGAGCAGTGAGTGCAGGGATAGGGGAAAGTAGTGGTTGCAGAGGGGCAGAGCAATGAAAGGGAGGTGGGGGCTAGATGAGGCTGTGCAGAGAAGGGGGGTAGCTTTGCAGGGATGGAGGTGTAGTGGTTGTAGGGGGAGAACAGTGATGGGGGGCTGTCGCAGGGAATAGCTGTGCAGGGATGGGGAGAGCAGTGAGTGCAGTGATTTGGGGGGGGGGGGGGGCGGGGCAGGGAATAGCAGTGCAGGAAGGGGGGGGGGGATAGTGGTTGCAGGGGAAGAGCAGTGATTTGGCGGGGGCATGGGGTGTACAGTGCAGGGATGTAGGAGAGCAGTGATTGCAGCGATTTGTGGGGGGGGGGGGGGGTAGTAGTGCAGAGATGGGGGGTGGGGCAGAGAATAGCAGTGCAGGAATGGGGGGGGCAGTGATGGGGGGGGGGAGTAATGGTTTCATGGGGGGGTAGTGGTTGCAGGGGGTATAGTGAGTTTTGGGGTTGGGGAGTAGTGGTTTCAGGGGAAAAGCATTGATTGGGAGGACGGCTGGGGGGTGTACAATGTAGGGATAGGGGGAGAGCAGTTTTGGTGGGGTAGAGGGGGAAGTGCAGGGATTGGGGTGGGTAGGGTAGCAGTGAGTGCTGGGATTGGTGGCAGGGTATGGCAGTGCAGGGAAGGGGAAGAGTAGTGATTGGGAAAGGGGGGGGGGGGGGGCAGTGAGTAAGGGAATAGTGGTTGCAGGGGAAGAGCAGTGATTTGGGGGGCGGTGTACACTGCAGGAATGGGGGAGGAGAGCAGTTTTGGTGGGGTAGAGGGGAAGTACAGGGAATGGGGGCGAGCAGTGAGTGCAGCGACTGAGGGGGGCAGGGAATTGCAATGCAGAAATGGGGGAGAGCAGTGATGGGGGGGGGGGGGGTAATGGTTTCATGGGGGAGTAGTGGTTGTGGGGGGGGGGAGCAGTGAGTATGGGGGATAGGGGAAAAGTGGTTGGGGGGGGGGGGGGGGGGGCCAGGGGGTGTAGGGATGGGGGAGAGCAGTTTTTGGTGGGGTAGAGGGGGGAAGTGCAGGGATTGGGGGCAGGGTATAGCAGGGAAGATGGATAGCAGTGATTGGGGGGGGGGGGTGTAGAGGGGAGCAGTGCAGGGATTGGGGTGCTGGGATAGGGGGCAGGCTATAGCAGTGCAGGGTAGAGGAGAAAGTGCAGGGATAGGGGTGTATTGAAGTGCTGGGTTTTTGTCTTGTCTGGTCTTTGCCGTATTTGACACACACACCAACCATTTAGCACGATAATGAAGCACAGACGTGTAGAAGGTTTTGGTGTAGTGCAGAGCTGAGAGCTCTGAGCTGAATGTCGGCTCCCAATCATGTGGATCTCATAGATCAGCCTTTGTAGACAATCTGGGTATGTTCTCCGGTATATTATGGAGTCCAGTGAGATCCGTGTGGTGTTTGGGTGGAGTAGTAGCAGCTGTGTGTGATGGTGACATCCGTGGTTTACAATACAGCAGAACTTCGGCTGGAGAGATAAATAGAACGTCTCCAGTGTGTGTTACTTGTTTATCTTGCAAAATATGTTGAGTTCTGTTCATGTGTTCTGGTTGGTGACTCAATTCTCCCTTCACTCCATACAAAGCCCTCCACCCCACAGCTTCCTGTGTCATGTCTCCACCTCCAGCCTGCTCATTGGTCAGGGAATGATCATTGTCACTCTGCTGAGACCCTCTCTGTACTCTTCCTTTTCTTCTCCCTATACCATACCCCCTGCTCTAAGCCCCCTGGTACACAAAACATGTTGGCATACAGGAAATGTGATGCAATGCTGGACATACGCCAAGACTCAGTTCATCTTGTTTTATTTATTAAAGGCGTGAATCAATGCAAATAGGTTTGACTGGCCCTCCTCAATATTGGAGGATGGCGGTCAGCTCGGGCTTCCCCTTGATATTGGCGGCGGGTGGTCAGATCTGGGGCCTGCCCTCGATATTGGCGGCGGGCGGTCAGCTCTGGGGCCCGCCCTCGATATTGGCGGCGGGCGGTCAGCTCTGGGGCCCGCCTTCGATATTGGCGGCGGGCGGTCAGCTCTGGGGCCCGCCTTCGGTATTGGCGGCGGGCGGTCAGCTCTGGGGCCCGCCTTCGGTATTGGCGGCGGGCGGTCAGCTCTGGGGCCCGCCTTCGGTATTGGCGGCGGGCGGTCAGCTCTGGGGCCCGCCTTCGGTATTGGCGGCGGGCGGTCAGCTCTGGGGCCCGCCTTCGGTATTGGCGGCGGGCGGTCAGCTCTGGGGCCCGCCTTCGGTATTGGCGGCGGGCGGTCAGCTCTGGGGCCCGTCTTCGGTATTGGCGGGGGGCGGTCAGCTCTGGGGCCCGTCTTCGGTATTGGCGGGGGGCGGTCAGCTCTGGGGCCCGCCCTCGATATCTTCTCACCTGAGTAATATTTGGGGCACCATGCAGATTTGTAGAAAGTTTGTGAATATCTCTGTGTACAGAACATCGGTCCCTCCTCTATGGTGTAACGTCCTGTCTAACGCTGAAGTTTATCAGCCAGGAAAAGCTTAGCGAACTCCTCCTGACTCATTTCCTTTCACTTCACAACCAGCGAAAAGAAAACTTCTTCTTTGTGTTCAGATCTGGAAGATCGAGCTGCCATGTGACCCGGCCTCTCACCTCGACCGAAAGATCCACATCGAGGGTTCGCTGCGTTTTTTGTCTTATTTTTGTATTTCCCGTCTCTGCAGAGAAGATTTGTGATCAGTCAGGGAAGAGAGCTTTGCTGACTGTTATTAAATGTTGGATTTCTTGGTCTCCTCTGGTCAGATATGAAGAAGTCATATTTAAAGGTCTCGGATAAGAGATCTGTCTGCTGATTGGCTGAGGTTATTATTCTGGCTGACCTGCTTTAGGTCTGTAAAACCCTCAACCTCCTCCTCCTCCTGTGTTCCCTGGTTTCGCACATTATACTGATATTGGAGAGTTGACTGGCTGAGTATCTGGATGTATTATGTCCTCTGTCTTCACTTGTGTACCCCCATCCCAGTTCTTACCCATTACATATTGCAGGCCCTGGGTATGGCACTAATGAGGTGTAACTGACACAACTGGCCTTGTTTGTCTTCCCTGCGCAGCCTCTCGTCCGTCATGCCGGTGTTTTTAAGTTGTTTCTCTTCACTGTGCAGCCTTCAGTCTGTTGGTGCGTTATTGGTGTCCTCTCCATTCATATTCTGGTCTGTTGGCATTTTTATTGTGTCTGTCTTCACTATGCAGCCTTCAGCTTGGCCTGTTGATCTCTTTTCTGTGTCTGTGCAGCCTCCAGCCTGGACTGTTGGTGTGTGTTGCTCTGTGTTTACAATATCTTGGCCTGTTGGTGTGTTTTTTACTGTCTGTCTTCTCTGTGCAGCCTTCAGCTTGGCCTGTTGGGTGATTTCACTGTATCTGCCTTCTCTGTTCACATTTGATCTGTCAGTGCGTTTACTGTGTCTTTGTGCAGCCTTCAGCCTGGGCTGTTGGTATGTCTCTACCGTGTTTACTACGTCTGTCTTCTCTCTGCAGCCTCCAGCGTGGCCTGTTGGCGTGTTTTACTGTCTGTCTTCTCTGTACAGCCTCTGGCCTGTCTTTTTTTTTTTTTTTTTTTTTCTGTCTGTCTTCATTGTGCAGCCTTCAGTTTTTCCTGTTGGTGTTCTTTCTGTGTCTGTCTTCTCTGTGCACCCCTCGGGCTCTTGGTGTGCAGTAAACACAGTAAGGGTATTCCATTTCTCCTCTGTGCAGTCTTTGGCTTGGCCTGTTGGTGTGCTTTCTGTGTCTGTCTTCTCTGTGCACCCCTCGGGCTCTTGGTGTGAAGTAAACACAGTAAGGGTATTTCTCCTCTGTGCAGTCTTTGGCTTGGCCTGTTGGGGTATTTGCTGTATCTGTCTTGTCTGTGCGCCCCTCGGTCTGTCTGTGTGTTTACTGTGTATCTTCACTGTGTAGACTCCAGCTTAGCCTGTCGGTGCATTTCCTGTGTCTTTTGTGCAGCCTTCAGCTTGACCTGTTGCTGTGTTAACTGTGTCGTCTATCTGCAACCTCTGGGCCTGTCGGTGTGTACTGTGGTTTCCTTTGCTCAGCCTCCAGCCTGGCCTGTTGGCTTGTTTACTTTATCTCTCCTCTCTGTACAGCCCCAGGCGCGGCCTGTTGGTGCTTTTAATGCGTCTGTCCTCATTGTGCAGCCTTCGGGTTGGCCTGTTGGTATGTTTACTGTATCTGTTTTCTCTGTGCACCCCTCCAGTCTGTTGCTTTTGCGTTTTATTTATTTATCTTTTTGCTGTGTTTCTTCGCTGCGCTGCCTCCAGCTTGGCCTGTCGGTGTTTTTTACTGTGTCTTCTTCTATCGACACCCTCGTTCTGTGTTGGTGCGTTTTACTGGGTATCTTCACTGTGCAGCCTCCAGCTTGACCTGCTGGTGTGGTTACTGTATCTTCGATCAGCAACCTCTGGTTTGTCTTTTTTGTGTTTTTGGTTCCGTAGACTTTCGCTACGTTTTTGCTTATTTCTTCCGCATGCGTGTGCAAAAAAAAACCCCACTGCAAAACGCACCGGGAAAATGCATCAACCACAACCTGCATAGATGTGAACCTAGCCTTGCTGTGTCTTTCCTCTCTGTGCAGCCTCAGGCTTGTTGGTGTGTTTTCTGTATCTGTTGTCTTTGTGCACCCCTCAGTCAGTGTGTTTATTGCGTATCTTCACTGTGCAGCCTCCAGCTTGGCCTGTCGGTGGGTATACTGTGTCTTTTATGCAGCCTCCAGCTTGGCCTGTTGGTGTGTATACTATGTCTTTTGTGCAGCCTCCATCTTGGCCTGTCGGCATGTATACTGTCTTTTGTGCAGCCTCCAGCTTGGCCTGTCGGTGTGTATACGGTCTTTTGTGCAGCCTCCAACTTGGCCTGTCAGTGTGTATACTGTCTTTTGTGCAGTCTCCAGCTTGGCCTGTCGGCGTGTATACTATGTCTTTTGTGCAGCCTTCAGCTTGGCCTGTCGGCGTGTGTACTGTGTCTTTTGTGCAGCCTTCAGCTTGGCCTGTTGGTATGTATACTATGTCTTTTGTGCAGCCTTCAGCTTGGCCTGTCGGCGTGTGTACTGTGTCTTTTGTGCAGCCTCCAGCTTGGCCTGTCGGTGGGTATACTGTCTTTTGTGCAGCCTCCAGCTTGGCCTGTTGGTGTGTATACTGTGTCTTTTGTGCAGCCTTCAGCTTGGCCTGTTGGTATGTATACTATGTCTTTTGTGCAGCCTTCAGCTTGGCCTGTTGGTGTGTATGCTATGCCTTTTGTGCAGCCTCCAGCTTGGCCTGTTGGTGTGTATACTGTGTCTTTTGTGCAGCCTCCAGCTTGGCCTGTTGGTGTGTATGCTATGCCTTTTGTGCAGCCTCCAGCTTGGCCTGTTGGTGTGTATACTGTCTTTTGTGCAGCCTCCAGCTTGGCCTGTTGGTGTGTATACTGTCTTTTGTGCAGCCTCCAGCTTGGCCTGTTGGTGTGTATACTGTCTTTTGTGCAGCCTCCAGCTTGGCCTGTTGGTGTGTATACTGTCTTTTGTGCAGCCTCCAGCTTGGCCTGTCGGCGTGTATACTGTGTCTTTTGTGTAGCCTCCAGCACTGGGCTGTTGATGTGTTTACTCCATGTTTACTATGTCTTCTGTCTGCAGCCTCCAGCGTGACCTGTCGGTGTGTTGGCTCTCCTCTCTGTGCAGCCTCTGGCCCCCCGGCCTGGTTGTGTTTCCTGCGTCTGTCTTCTCTGTGCATCCTCTGGTCTGTCAGTGTGTATGACGGGAAGTGAGCCGACACAGACAGACGCAGGAAACGCTGCTGTGAAATGGGCTGCCAGCGACAGCCGCCTGTTCTCTGTTGTAAAACAATGATGACCTTTTTGGGCAGGGCAGTTCCTGTGAGTCCTGCACTGGCGGCTCTTCTTCTCTCTCTCTGCTCTTCTATCCGCCCATCGCTCTGGTGTAGGTGTCCTGAGTCACGCTCGGTGTGCGGGTAAGTGACGGAGACGGTGCTGGATCTCCTCCAGATGTGTTGGGAATGGTCTCTGCTTTATACGCCGATCTATAACTTGCTTCGGTGCTGACAACTCCGCTGTGACATCAAATGTTTCTGCTGCAAACGGTTCAACCACAGCATGGAGGACAGACTGCCTCCTCAATTAAAGGGGAACCCCTCCCAAAGGGCACAACAGTATTTAGACTTAATATATGTAAAAAGTTAAAGAAGGCCAATATTCGTGTGTTTTTGTTGTGTTTTTGTTGTGTTTTTGTTGTGTTTTTGTTGTGTTTTTGTTGTGTTTTTGTTGTGTTTTTGTTGTGTTTTTGTTGTGTTTTTGTTGTGTTTTTGTTGTGTTTTTGTTGTGTTTTTGTTGTGTTTTTTTTGTTGTTTTGTGTTTTTCAGCTTTTCATTGTGGTCTTTGCTCCCGCTGAAGATGTTGTTTTTTTTTTTCCCTTTTGACTCGTCATCACTGGTGGGTCCAGCAAATAAAACATTGAGCCCTGGTTCACACTGATGCATTTCTGATGCGTTCCAGAACACAGAAATTCGCATGTCGAATAAAATAACATTGTTTTCTATGAAGGCCGTTCACATTTATGCAGTGCGATTCTGATGCGGTCAAAAAAAAAAAGGGTCCTGTGCGTGTTTAGTGAGGTGTGATGCAATTTTAAGCTTCAATCGCGTTACAATCTCACTGCAAATTCGCACTCCAAACTGCATGAAGATCGCACTGAATGTGGGTCAGTGATGGTGAACCTTGGCACCCCAGATATTTTGGAACTACATTTCCCATGGTGCTCAACTCCACTGCAGAATGCATGAGCATCATGGGAAATGTAGTTCCAAAACATCTGGGGTGCCAAGGTTCCTTATCGCTGACCTAGGTTAATTGTATTACAAGGCGCTTGGGGGGGGGGGGGTGTTTGTGTATGGGGAGGAACGCAGGGTAAGGCTACGTAAAGGGGGGGGGGGAGCAAAGGTCTGCTTTTACTGTAAAGCCTCAATTCACACCCGAGCATTGCACAAATGTGCGTTCCCGCTTGCATTTTGGGGCTGCTCTATAAATGCCCCAAAGGTTGCTCCAGAACCTTTTCAGTCGTAGGGCGTCGTGTTTTTACAGTGTGCGTTTGTAGCATGCCAAACACACGTCTGCTACCCGCGCTTGGGGTCCGGTCCTGTTGACAATTGGCTACCTGTCTCTTGGCTTGTTGCGGTGGGCATACGATCGGTGTGTCTGTGGGAACACTGACAGTTTATTATGGCCAGAAAAAAAAAAAAAAAAAAGCTAAAGTCAGTCCTCTTCCTGGACAGGGAGGAGGTTTCCGAAGCTCCTTTACCAGGGGGGTCTCAAACTGGCCGCCCTCCAGCTGTTGCGAAACTACAAGTCCCATGAGGCATTGCAAGGCTGACAGTTACAAGCATGACTCCCACAGGCAGAGGCGTGATGGGATTTGTAGTTTCGCAAAAAAGCTGGAGGGCTGCCAGTTTGAGACCCTTGCCTTATAGGCTAAGACACGGAGCGGATTTCCAGGAAATAAATTAGCTTGACCCCCCCCCCAATCAGACAATGTTGTCAGGGGGAATCCCTCCCGCCGAGCAATTGTCTTCTCTGCCGGGAGAAGAACATGATTATTGCTAGCGGCTATACCAATATCCAGCAGGCTGGTTGTACCCAAGTTGATCAATCGAAAAGGAATTGTACTACATGTTTTTGGTAAAGTCCCAAGAAGTGTATATTGATTGGTTTTTGTGCAAAAGTTTTAGCGTCTACAAACTATGGGATATACACTGTAATTTTTATTTATTTTTTACTAGTAATGGCAGCGATCAGCAACTTATAGCAGGACTGCAATATTACGGCGGAAATCGGACACTAACTGACACTTTTGACGCTTTGTGGGAACCAGTGACACTAATCAGTGACAGTGCATATTTTTTAGAACTGATCACTGTTACTAATGGCTGGGAAGGGGTTAAACATGTAGGGGTGATCAAAGGGTTAACAGTGTGCCAGGAAAAAAAAAAATCCATCACTTCCCTCAGTAAAAGCACCTCATAAAGTGATGGATTTTGTTTCCTGCTTTGTGGGGAAAGAAAATCCATTACTTCCCCGCTGACCAGCCAGTTTACATAGACAGGGCTCCGTCCTGTGTGTGTCCTCCCGACGATCGGGCACCTGCTGTGTATAATCGCAGTATGGCCGAGTCGCGGGCGACGCACGCCCCCCTACCTGGAAGTGCTGGATATTGTAGCTAGTACGTGATTTGGTGCAGCAGAGCCGCCTTGCAGCCGTATATTTCAGTGATGCGGTCGCCAAGCAGTTAATATAATTAGTATGAAATATATCAAATGTAATTGCTAATGCCTGTAAAGTAAACAAAAAAGAGCCCTCATTGCAGACGCCGTACACAAAGCACACACATGTCCGATCTTCTGAGCTTTACGCTGCCTGTTTGTGCCGATGCGCAGAGCACCGGCATGTAGGATATTAGTCCTGCCTTGCAGGACGCTCATAAGGCTGGCTACCCTGAGGCTCCAGAGGTCCATGTAAGGCAGCCACCCTATAAGATTGAAATGAGGGGGAGACAAGTTTATAGTGCCGAGGTTTAATGAAATGACTATGATGAGAGCAGAGCTGTGGGAGGGGATCCAGCAGGCTCCTCCCACTACAGAATACTACAGGAAAGGGCGGAGACAAGACCAGCCACCCTGCACAAGGTGAGGGCAGAGTTGAGTGAGGGGCCCAGCAGGCCCCACCCACTACAGGCTGCCTGCAGAAAACTACAGGAGAGGCGGAGACAAGACCAGTTCCCCCAATGGGAGGGGCTTAGCAGGCCCCACCCACTACAGACTGCCTGCAGAAAACTACAGGAGGGGGGTGGAGAAAAGACCAGTTACCCTGCACAAGGAGAGAGCAGAGCTGTGGGAGGGATCCAGCAGGCTCCGCCCCCTACAGAATACTACAGGAAAGGGCGGAGACAAGACCAGCCACCCTGCACAGGGAGAGCAAGCAAAGCTGTGGGAGGGGCCCAGCAGGCCCCACCAACTACAAGCTCCCTGCAGAAACCTACACGATAGGGCGGAGACAAAACCAGTCCCTCCCACCATGGGAGGGGCATAGCAGGCCCCCCTTCACTACAGACTGCCTGCAGAAAACTACAGGAGGGGGCGGAGACGAGACCAGTCACCCTACGGAAGGAGAGCTGAGCTGTGGGAGGGATCCAGCAGGTTCCGCCCACTACAGAATACTACAGGAAAGGGCGGAGACGAGACCAGTCACCCTGCACAGGGAGAGCAAGCAGAGCTGTGGGAGGGGGCCAGCAGGCCCCACCCACTACAGGCTGCCTGCAGAAATCTACAGGAAAGGGCAGAGACAAAACCATTCTCCTGTGGGAGGGGCTTAGCAGGCCCCACCCACTACAGACTACCTGCAGAAAACTACACTAAGGGGGCGGAGACAAGACCAGTCACCCTGCACAAGGAGAGAGAGAGCAGCAGTGAGCGGTCTTTATTACAGGAAGTATCACACTGGATTACTGCTCAGATCTGGAAGAAAAACACAAATCACACCGAGATTAAAGAAGAATACACATGATGAATGGGTTTAGATATTTACTAATCCCGGAGTTTGACTTTAGGGAATGGTATGCATGTGGGGGGTGGGGGGGGAATTGGCCAGCAGCAAGATGAATGTGAGCTCTGCTTTTCCCCACGACTAAGCTTCAGGGGGCGGAGTGAACCATGTTGGGGGCGTGTCCTGGTCGGAGTGCAGGCTGAGGTCGCCACTCTATTCATTGCAGCAGGACACCATAGATGTGCGACTTCCAGGGGTCACCCCTTCCTTTCTTGAGCTCTGCCATGTTGTTGCTCAGATATTGATGGATAGATGTGTTGTGGGTGTGTTTTTTATTGATCTATTTCTCCCTCTGCAGACATGGCTGCCATCCGTAAGAAACTCGTCATCGTTGGAGATGGAGCGTGCGGGAAGACGTGCCTTCTGATAGTGTTTAGTAAAGACCAATTCCCGGAAGTCTACGTCCCCACAGTGTTTGAGAACTATGTGGCTGACATTGAGGTGGACAGTAAACAGGTAGGTGGGACGATTCAGGTTGGGGGGTGGAGCTTGCGCGTGTTTTGCGCGGCCCAGACAATAATCTTTCTATGTCCTCCCTACAGGTGGAACTTGCCTTGTGGGACACAGCCGGACAGGAAGACTACGACAGATTGAGACCTCTGTCCTATCCAGACACAGATGTTATATTAATGTGCTTCTCCATCGATAGCCCTGACAGTTTAGGTAAGTGTTGGGTGGCCAAAGTGACCGGGGGAATTCTCTGATCTGGAAATCTTTAATGGGAGCAGGAAAAAAAAAAAAAACTGCTAGAAAACTAAATGGAAACAAATGTGAAGATGTCATCTCTAGTGAGCAACCTGGTGTCAGCGTTCATTTTCTGGGAAAATAAAATAAGCATGTGATTGGTCACTATAGGCTGCAACCTTTTTTCTTTTTTTTTTTTTTTTTTATCCACATAATTGTAAGGGGGAAGGGTATAAATTGTATTCACTTTGTATATATTATTTACTGTTGGTAACTGGCAGTAAAAGTAAAGCTGAACTACAGGCTGAATCTTTTCAGCAGCTTTAAAAATTACATTACTTACCTTCTTCAAATTATTTTCTTTTGCAATACAATGTGGCAGCCACCGTGACTTCACTTCCAAAAACTGGCGTAATAAGGACTCAATGTGTCCCACATTTCCTGTTTGTACCCACATCCTCCCCAGGTCACCAGTCGTGTAACTTCCCCATTGTGGTCCATTTTTTTTTTTTTTTCCAGTGGTGACATAATTGTGTCACAGCTGACTGTAGCTGGTGGACCTGGAAAATCGGACCCCCAGCCTGTCTTGGCCATTCTCACTGCCTAACTTCATGGACAGGAGACTCCTGGTCTACCCTGCCCACTACGACATCATGCCTTGTCTAAAGGGCCAGGAGACTCCTGGTTTACCTCTCCCACCGTGACATCATACCATGTCTAAAGGGCCAGGAGACTTCTGGTTTACTCCCCCCACCACCTCATACCTTGTCTAAAGGGCCAGGACACTCCTGGTTTACCTCTCCCACCGTGACATCATACAATGTCTAAAGGGCCAGGAGACTTCTGGTTTACTCCCCCCACCATGACCTCATACCTTGTCTAAAGGGCCAGGACACTCCTGGTTTACCTCTCCCACCATGACCTCATACCTTGTCTAATGGGCCAGGAGACTCCTGGTCTACCCTGTCTACCATGACATCATACCTTGTCTAATGGGCCAGATGACTTCTGGTCTATCCTGCCCACCATGACGACCTACCTTGTCCAACCGGCCAGGTGACTCCAGGTCTACCCCGCTCACTACGCCGTCATACATTGTCTAACAGGCCAGGAGACTCCTGGTCTATCCTGCCCACCATGACATTATCTTGATTGACAAAAGCCAGGAGACTCCTGCTCTGTCATGCCCACAGTGATCTCATACTTTGACAGACCAGGGGTCTTTATGTCTGTCCTGCCCGCCCTGACTTCATACCTTGACCAACAAGTCGGGAGACTTCTCATCTGTCCAGCCCACCCTGACCAACAAACCAGGACACCCCTGATCTTTAACGCCCATTCACACCTGCCCACTCACATTGTTGCCTATATATACACGTCTACAGCTCGCACTGCATCACGGGAATTGCAGTTTGTTCCAGGGGCTCAAGAAGTGATGTGGGTGCTTCCCTGATGCCTCCCCTGGGTGCCGGGCATAGCTGCGCTCTTTGTACGCAAACAGAGGTGTCATTGTCTTCTCCAAAGTACTTTATTAAAAAATCAGGAAGTCCCTTTTCTTTTTCTTTTCTTTTTTTTTTTTTTTTTTTTTACATTTAACCACTTCCCGTCTGGCCTATAGCAGAATGACGGCCGGGAAGTGGTTCTGTTATCCTGACTGGGCGCCATATGACTTCCAGCAGGATAACATGCCGGCGCGCAGCACGGTGATCGTGAGTGCGGTCGTGTCAGTCTGACACCCCCATCTCCGATCGTGATAAGAAGCCTCTGTCAGAGGCTTCTTACCACATGATCAGCTGTGACCAATCACCGCTGATCACAGCGTGAACCAGGAAGTGCCAGTAAATGGCATTCCTCGGTTCGCGCTGACAGGGAGAGCTGATCGGCGGCTCTCCCTGTCAGAGGGTGGGTCTGTGCTGATAATCAGCACATTATCAGCACAGCCCCCTCAGATGTGCAAAAAACACTACCAATCAGTGCCCAGCATTCCACCACTAAAAAACCCTTCAAGTGCCAATGAGAGCCCACCACAGTGCCCATCGGTGGTGCCGCCTGTCGGTGCCGCCTGTCGGTGCCCATCAATTCTACATATCAGTGCCGCCTGTCGGTGCCCATCAATTCTACATATCAGTGCCGCCTGTCGGTGCCCATCAATTCTACATATCAGTGCCGCCTGTCGGTGCCCATCAATTCTACATATCAGTGCCGCCTGTCGGTGCCCATCAATTCTACATATCAGTGCCGCCTCATCAGTGCCCATCAATTCTACATATACAGTGCCGCCTGTCGGTGCCCATCAATTCTACATATCAGTGCCGCCTCATCAGTGCCCATCAATTCTACATATCAGTGCCCATCAATTCTACATATCAGTGCCGCCTCATCAGTGCCCATCAGTGAAGGGGAAAGCAAAATTTTATGACAAAAACTAAAACATTTTTTTTTCAAAAACTTTGGTCTTTTTTTAGTTTATTAAAAAATAAAAACCCCAGAGGTGATCGAATACCACCAAAAGAAAGCTCCATTTGTGGGAAGAAAATTATAAAAATGTAGTTTGGGTACAGTGTAGTATGACCGCGCAATTGTCATTCAAAGTGCGACAGCGCTGAAAGCTGAAAATTGTCCTGGGCAGGAGAGGGTGAAAGTGCCCGGTATTGAAGTGGTTAAAAAGATAAAATATTAATTATTTTGTGCATCGGGACTGAAATTTATAATGCAAATTTAAAACTATCTTAGGGTTAATATTTAATGTAGAATTGTGGAGATGCAGCAGCTGGCCCCAAAAATCCTCCTGTCTGTGTTCTGGGGGGTGGGTTGGTGAGATGAGCTCTGATGATGATTATTTTATTTTCCCCCCCAGAAAATATCCCTGAGAAGTGGACTCCGGAAGTAAAACATTTCTGCCCCAATGTGCCCATCATCCTGGTGGGGAACAAGAAGGACCTGCGTAATGACGAGCACACCCGCCGAGAGCTAACAAAGATGAAACAGGTGAATGTCCCCATAGAAATGGGTGGGGCAGCGGAGGAGGGGAGGGGCCTCACTTCTGTATAATAAACCTCTGACCCCAAACTGTCTTTAAATTATTATTATTATACAAGATTTATATTGCGCCAACAGTTTACTCAGCACTTTACAATGTAAATAGGTCCCTCAGTGTGCGATTAACAGAATAAGTGAAAGGGGCAACTCTAATGTTTCCCGGGCACAGCAGATTTCTATTTTACCTGAAGGCATCTTAGATCTAATGTTACATTTGCTGTTCAATGTTTTCATGATTGTTGCAGGTCCAGATTTTATATATTTCTCCCCCCCTAGTGTCTGTCAGCACCCCTCCTAAATGACATCCGAAATATTGCTGTATAATTCTAGACAGGGGTAGGTACTGTTAGAAGGCAGGCAAACCCTTCCCCTCCCCCAGTACTGTATGTAGAAACAGGCAAAGCAATGCCGCACACGAGGCAGGGGAAGGATTCCTGAAAAGTATGAATTTTAAGGCTTTTTCAAGCCTTAAAATTGTGTAGCCTAGAGCACAGTGTGCAGATTGTAATGGTGTGGAGTATATAGCATACAGCATAGGGTAGAGACTGGAATGATGTGGGATGTAAGGCAATACAGCACAGGGTACAGACTGGAGTGGCATGGAGTATATCGCATACAGCACAGGGTACAGACTAGAATGATGTGGAGCATATAGCATACAGCACAGGCTACAGACTGAATTGGCGTCCAGTATATAGCGTACAGCCCAGAATAATGTGTAAAGTATAGTATACAGCACACAGTACAGACTGAAGTGATGTAGAGTATATACAGCACAGAGTACAGACTTGAGTGATGTGGAATGTATAGCAAAGGGTACAGACTGGAGTGGCATGGAGTATATCACAGCACAGGGTACGGACTAGAATGATGTGGAGTATATAGCATACAGCACAGGGTACAGACTAGAATGATGTGGAATGTATGGCATATAGCACAGGGTACAGACTGGTGTAGCATGGAAGATAATGGCATACAGCACAGGGTACACGCTGGAGTTGCATGGAGTATATCACATACAGCACAGGGTACAGACTAGAATGATGTGGAGTATATAGCATACAGCATAGGGTAGAGACTGGAATGATGTGGGATGTATGGCATATAGCACAGGGTACAGACTGGTGTAGCATGGAAGATAATGGCATACAGCACAGGGTACAGACTGGAATGGCATGGAGTATATCGCATACAGCACGGGGTGCAGACTAGAATGATGTGGAGCATATAGCATACAGCACAGGGTACAGACTGAATTGGTGTCCAGTATATAGCATACAGCCTAGAGTGAAGCGATGTGGAGTATATACAGCACAGGGTACAGACTGGCGTAGCATGGCGTATAATGGCGTACAGACTGGTGTAGTATGGAGTATAATGGCATACAGCACAGGGTACAGACTGGCGTAGCATGAAGTATAATGGCATACAGCACAGGGTACAGACTGGCGTAGCATGGAGTATAATGGCATACAGCACAGGGTACAGACTGGCGTAGTATGGAGTATAATGGCATACAGCACAGGGTACAGACTGGCGTAGTATGGAGTATAATGGCATACAGCACAGGGTACAGGCTGGCCTAGCATGGAGTATAATGGCATACAGCACAGGGTGCAGACTGGCGTAGCATGGGGTATAATGGCATACAGCACAGGGTACAGACTGGCGTAGCATGGGGTATAATGGCATACAGCACAGGGTGCAGACTGGCGTAGCATGGAGTATAATGGCATACAGCACAGGGTGCAGACTGGCGTAGCATGGGGTATAATGGCATACAGCACAAGGTACAGACTGGCGTAGTATGGAGTATAATGGCATACAGCACAGGGTACAGACTGGCGTAGCATGGAGTATAATGGCATACAGCACAGGGTACAGACTGGCGTAGCATGGAGTATAATGGCATACAGCACAGGGTACAGACTGGCGTAGCATGGAGTATAATGGCATACAGCACAGGGTGAAGGCTGGCGTAGCATGGGGTATAATGGCATACAGCACAGGGTACAGACTGGCGTAGTATGGAGTATAATGGCATACAGCACAGGGTACAGACTGGCGTAGTATGGAGTATAATGGCATACAGCACAGGGTACAGACTGGCGTAGCACTGAGTATAATAGTATAATGGCATACAGCACAGGGTACAGACTGGCGTAGCATGGAGTATAATGGCATACAGCACAGGGTACAGACTGGCGTAGCATGAAGTATAATGGCATACAGCACAGGGTACAGACAGGAGTGGTGTAAAGTGTATGAAGGGATGTGAAGTATATAATTTAGTCTCTCAGTGAGTGGGTATACATCATCCAGCAGAGTATACAAGGCAGAGCTGCCCTCAGTATAGAATGTCCAGCACAATAAGAAATTGCCACTTCTTTTTACTCCAGCCTTACACAATGTATCTTTTGATCCGTTTCCTTTATGTAATTCCCTCACTGTTTCCTTTTTTGTTTTTTCAGGAGCCGGTAAAGCCGGAGGAGGGGCGCGACATGGCTAACAGGATCTCGGCTTACGGCTACATGGAGTGCTCCGCTAAGACAAAAGACGGCGTCCGAGAGGTGTTCGAGCTGGCCACAAGGGCGGCTCTGCAAGCCAGACGTGGCAAGAAGAAAACCACGTGCCTTCTCATCTAACGAGAACAAAACCCACGCCGTAATCCGCACACAACCCAACCCCCGATACCCCCCTCCCCCCCCACCTAATTTGACGAGTGAGGGGTGGGGGGGATGTCAGCACGTGTCGGGGAGAGCCCATGGCATCTTTACCGTCACACAAAAACCCTCGAAGTGATGTTTATTAATCTTTAGAGTGTTCTTACTGGCCTGTCTTTTCCATTTATTTTCCATTAATGAGTTAAGAGATTTTATAAAGAAAGAAAAGAGTCATCTTCATACCAGTATTTAAAAAAAAAAAAAGTCAACTTTTTTTTTTTCTTTTTGATTTATATATAAATATATTATTTGTAACTTCACTGTTAGCGGCAGGATTCATACGCACCAGACTAACTCAGACATTCCAGTGTAATGCCAATCCGTACCCCCGGGGGGACCCCTTTTTAAGGCTTCATTAACAAGCTCTTTATTTATACACTATAAAAGTGCTGTAGACACCGTGCCGTCTCCCGGCTCTATCTAGTCCGGGGCGGGAGGACCGTCGCTTGCCGAGACTGAGAGCGCCGTGTCCCCTACACACAGGCAGAGAGGGGGGGGGGGAGGGGTACGTATGCCATTGCTTGGTACTGCCAGCTCCCTCTATAACTGGATCCTGGAAATATAAGCCGGGCCTATTACACCAATTAGCAAGCTCCACCCATAACTGTATCCTCCCACTGACCCGCCTAAAATATAAGGCGGAGTCTGTTCACTCTTACAGACGGCAAGATTAGCACTACACACATAACTTCAGCCCTCTCTTCCAGTGACTTATGCAGTGGTTGCAGCGAATGCCCCTGGCAGTGAAAAGGGTTTAATTTGCAGAACTTCCTTTAATCTTTTAAATTTTTGTATTTTTTTTTTTTTTTTTGGCTCCTGTTAAAAATTCAGTATGTTTGTAGAAATTGTCTTGCTACACATTGGCTTTGTACCGCAAACTGTTAAGATGCACTGTATTTGATACGTTTGGGGTAGGGTGAGGTGTGCCCGTGGGGCCCTTCCACTTGATTAGCATATCAGGGCCCTCGGTTAGTGTTTTCTAGAAATGTTCCGGGCGTATACTAATTCCCAGTTACTCTGTTGCAAACACAGAGGAAAGAGGACCTGTCACTGCTACTCTGCAGTTCACCATTAGATTGGCGTGTAAGCAGCTTGATATCACAACTTTAGTTGCTTTTGAGTCATATATCACTTGGGCAGAGGAAGGCTTCAGTGTGTCCCCAGCCCTTCTCCTCTGGGTGAAGGGGAGGCGTCGGCGTGTCCCCAGCCCTTCTCCACTGGGGAAAGGAGGCGTCAGCATGTCACCAGCACTTCTCCTCTGGAGAGAGGGAGGCGTCGGCGTGTCACCAGCACTTCTCCTCTGGAGAGAGGGAGGCGTCGGCGTGTCCCCAGGCCTTCTCCGCTGGAGAGAGAGAGGGAGGCGTCGGCGTGTCCCCAGCCCTTCTCCGCTGGAGAGAGAGGGAGGCGTCGGCGTGTCCCCAGCCCTTCTCCGCTGGAGAGAGAGGGAGGCGTCGGCGTGTCCCCAGCCCTTCTCCGCTGGAGAGAGAGGGAGGCGTCGGCGTGTCCCCAGCCCTTCTCCGCTGGAGAGAGAGGGAGGCGTCGGCGTGTCCCCAGCCCTTCTCCGCTGGAGAGAGAGGGAGGCGTCGGCGTGTCCCCAGCCCTTCTCCGCTGGAGAGAGAGAGGGAGGCGTCGGCGTGTCCCCAGCCCTTCTCCGCTGGAGAGAGAGGGAGGCGTCGGCGTGTCCCCAGCCCTTCTCCGCTGGAGAGAGAGGGAGGCGTCGGCGTGTCCCCAGCCCTTCTCCGCTGGAGAGAGAGGGAGGCGTCGGCGTGTCCCCAGCCCTTCTCCGCTGGAGAGAGAGAGGGAGGCGTCGGCGTGTCCCCAGGCCTTCTCCGCTGGAGAGAGAGAGGGAGGCGTCGGCGTGTCCCCAGCCCTTCTCCGCTGGAGAGAGAGAGGGAGGCGTCGGCGTGTCCCCAGCCCTTCTCCGCTGGAGAGAGAGAGGGAGGCGT
The DNA here is from genome assembly GCF_042186555.1 of Aquarana catesbeiana. Lineage (NCBI taxonomy): Eukaryota > Metazoa > Chordata > Amphibia > Anura > Ranidae > Aquarana > Aquarana catesbeiana. The sequence continues at coordinate 17,166,157 of NC_133330.1, forward strand.
CGGCGTGTCCCCAGCCCTTCTCCGCTGGAGAGAGGGAGGCGATGGCGTGTTGTGGCCGCCCCTAGCAGAAGGTCCCCCCCCTTTCTCTGGCAGACATGTTTCCTCCTGGGGTAGTTGGTGACAAGTTTTTTTTTTTTAAATTGGAAATTAGGGGCTTGTTCGGGATGCAGGAACTGTAGAGTGACATGTGATGGCGTGTCCCCCCCCCCCTGCAAAACCCCTCCCCTTTCCACTCTGACAAAGGGATCCCAATCATTTTGTCGCTCTCGTGTTTTGTACGATTGGAATATCTAACTGTTACTTGTAATCGCTGGGTAAGATTTTTTTTTTTTTTTTTTTTTTAAATAAAAATGTTTTGACAATAAAAACAAAATCTGAGAAAAGAGCCTCGTGAGAATCTGTGAGCTATAAATGGTATAGGATGGATGTTGCATAGGGCTGGGAGAACGTCTCACCTCGGATCAGCTCCGGGCAAGTTGTCAAAACTGCAGAGCTCTAGCTTTCGGTAAAGTTCTAAGCTCTGTGCAATAAGAGGACCTGTCTTTTCTCTATTTTTATATATTAAAAAAAATGTGTTGCTCCCTGTAGTACCTCTGTTCAGTAATGAGACCTCAACACAGCTTGAGATGCCATGGGCAACTGTCATTTGTGCCATCACCAACAATGACTAGGTTTCTGTACACAGAGAACCTAAACCGGACACGTTAATCTGTATACAAGGGCAAAGATGACGGTCCTACCAAATAGATCTAGGTGCAGTTTACACTTAAAGATGGACTTTTTGATTTGAAATTTCTGCACACCTAAAATCACCAGTAACCGATTGCCCAATATCTGCACAAAAACCCATCATACACCACAAAAGCCCATTATATGGTCATTTCCCACAGGGTCCACCAGATGCCACAAAAGACCATCATATTGTCACTTCCCACAGTGTCTACAAGACACCACAAATGCCCATCATATGGTCGTTTCCCATAGGGTCTACGAGACGCCACAAAAGCCCATCATATGTTAATTTCCCACAGGGTCCACCAAGTGCTACAAAAGCCCATCATATGGTCACTTCCCACAGGGTCTACCCAACACCATCATATGGTCACTAACCCCAAGGTCCACTAGACACCACAAAAGCCCATCATACGGTCATTTCCCACAGGGTCTACGAGACACCACAAAAGCCCATCATATGGTCATTTCCCAGAGCGTCTATGAGACGCCACAAAAGCCCATCATATGGTAATTTCCCAGAGGGTCTACCAGACACCACAAAAGCCCACCGTATGGTCACTTCTAACATTGTCCACCAGATGCTACAATAGCCCATCATATGATCACTTCCCACAGGGTCTACCCAACACCACGAAAGGCCATCGTACAGTCACTTCCTACACAAGACACAACAGAAGCCCATTGTACTGTCACTTCTAACAGGGTCCACCAGATGCTGCAAAAGCCTATCATACATCCATTTCCCGCAGGGTCTACCAGACACCACAAAAGCTCATCATGCTGTCACTCCCCACAAGGTCTACTAGACACAGCAAATACATATTTGTATCTTGTATGACCGGAGGGTGTGCTACACCTACACTGATCACACAACTCTACATAGGGAAGAATTATTACATGAATGTTATTTTGAATATTCCATTGGACTCCGTCCAGGTTAACTGGTATTTGTGCAGAAGAGAGCATGTCATCAACACATCTCTGATCCTTACAGTGTATCTACAGCCAACCCTTTTATATTAGTTTTGCATAGTGGTGATGGGTTTGCACCCGTCAGGTTTTATTTTTTCTTTGCGGTCTGGCTCTGTATTAGGAAGATGCACTCTCTATTTAAACTGAAAGTGAAGAAGAAACCAAAATTTTAGTTGCCACCTAAACAGGAATAAAGGGGAAAAGGGGGAACAGAAGGCGGGACTTTAAATGAGGCACATGGGAGCAGAAATGTAAATTGGATAAAACAGCCATTTTAATGAATTCATTTTAACATTCATATATTTTTTTTACATATTTATGCACATGGCTATAAATTAGTATTTTGTATTTCATTAAAAAAAAACATTCCAACAAAGACTTGTTTGTTAACAAACATAGGAGGAATAGGACATATGAAATATGTATATAGAGGAATAATGTATTGATGTGTGACATATTGAAATGTCACATGCAAAAGACAAAATCAATAGAGTGGAACATCCATACATGAGTACTGATTGTGTGCACATAACGGTAGTTGGAAGCTCTACGCGTTTCGGGACCTTAAAGCGGAGCTCCAACCCGATTTTTCTACACTAACTGCAGCTGATTACCGCAATGTCCTAATGACAAAACTGCACTTTTTAAATTTTTTTTTTTGCAGGCTTTACCTTTCTTGTTGAAGCTCTTTGTTTTTTGCAGGAAGTACAGGCTGCGGTTAGGGGCGTGTCTAGAGCGGCTAATTACTCACTTCCTGTAAGCCGCACTGGCTCCTGGGAGCTTGTGTCATTGTTCCCAGGAGTCAGTGCGGCCGCCTGTTCCAAGAGTTATCGAGAGATTTCCATAGTGGGAGTGACGTCATTACGACGCTGCTCGTTGTGATAGCAACCGGAGCTGTTGGCGGCGCTCCGATTTCGGTCTAATGCGCATGCGCGAGATCTGAAAAGAACGGGCGTTGCATGCTGGTCGATCAGCAGCACCGTATCCCGGAAGAGGATGCTTGTGGGCTTCACATGCCCACAGGCAAGATGACAACCATCTAGATTTCATTATCAAAGTTCATTTATTAAGCCAAAACAAACAGCAATGCCACTGAAAAACGGAACAGGTGAGTTCCCTATTGCTATATACCCTGTTTCCCTGAAAATAAGACCTAGCGTGATTATCGGTGATGGCTGCAATATAAGCCCTTCCCCCCCCCAAATTAGCCCTAGTTAAAGTCCTTGTAGGTCTTATTTTCAGGGTAGGGCTTATTTTGGGGGAAACAGAGTAGGGCTTATTTGGGGGGTAAAGCTTATATTGCAGCCATCACTGACAATCACGCTAGGTCTTATTTTCGGGGAAACGGGGTAGTAATCAGTGTCATTTGGCCAAAAAAAAAAAGTTATCAGAGAGAGTGGAACCCCGCTTTAAAGCCACTCATCAGGAGCAAACCGTAGTGACCACCTATGAATAGGGAGAACAACAATATTTTCACTGGTCTGGAAAACAAGTGGACAAATGTAAAACATGAAACCCCACATAAGTACATTTGACCCACGGACTTACAAAAATATCTGCGCTGTGGTGGTGTAGCCGTAAAAGTCTAGCCGGCCAAGAGTGCCATACCCGGAGCTGAGGGAGCGCGTCTGGGCGACGCAAGCCCGACAAAGACAAACCTGGGTGGGTCGGGTGGGGACAAGGCACAAAGGTGACTGAGAACACAGAGAAGTGGCCTAGAGTGAGCAAAGCACCGAGGAACAGAAAAAGATCAATAAGGGAATGAATAAGTGAAAAATTAAAAAGTAAATAAAGAGTGAAAAGGTAAAGAAGAGAAAAGCAAATGTAAAGAACCCTTTGTCCCCCTTATACATTGTAAAGCGCTGAGTAAACTGTTGGCGCTATATAAATCTTGTATAATAATAATAACAATAAAGAACTGGGGGGAAAAAAAGGGAAAAACAAGAGAAAAGGGAGGAAAAGAAAAAGAGTGAGGAAAAGGAAGGAATTGGAAAGGAAGAGCCTATATGAAAGGCGGTGGCAGTGAAAGAAATGACAAGGAGAGTGAAACATTGGGAAAGAAGTTAATGTAACAAAAGTGAAAATTACGTGATGGTGGGTGATGAGGGGCATAAAAGCCAAAGCTAAGTGTGAAAACAAAATGATAAAAGGACTGGGGTGAAAGACCCTGCACCAGGAGAGACTCCAGCGGGGAGCGCCGCCACGGAAACACCCCCCAACGTCATGCACCAGCAAACCAAAGGGGGGCCAGTGTGCGCCGCCACAACGCCGCCAGTCCAACATCCAAACCGGCCAGCCCAGAGCGTCACACCGGACTCCCTAAACGCTGGAGATGGTGAACTGTGCAGCCGGTATAAGTGCGCCAAAAAGGACGCCAATCATCTGGCGCAGAAGGCATGAGGTCGACACGCAGTGTAGGAGAACCCGCCCGCCCTACGTCAGAACAGGGCGGAGGGGGGAAATCCCCAGTGCGCGTCGCAGCTCTGGGACATGACAGAAAGGCACGGTCCAGGACAAATAACGGCCACTAACCCCCATGCGCACATATAATGTGGGAAAACCAAATAACAAAAGAAAAAAATAAAGTGACATCCTGTTAGAAATTATGCATGGGGACACACAGTACCTAATGGGAGTTTACTATTGAAGAAATATATAATAAAAGGAAATGGTATTGAAAAAACGAATTGTTAATGCGACCGTGTGCCTCCATCCCTAATTGTTTGATTAAAAATAACAAAGGAAGTTATTTGGGACTTTAAATGAGGATAGCGGGGCGTTCCAGAAGAATCCAAAATTTTGAGTTGCCCCCTAAACAGGAATAAAGGGGAAATCTTGCAATGGGCCCAGTGCCAACTGACACAGATGGGATTTTCTTTTAGGTGAGCAGTCGGTTGCACACAAAAGGTGACAGCAAAAGATTTACCTCCAGTGAGTGTTTGATGAATGTCACCATTGATACTTTTTAAATATGCCACCTAGTGTCCTGATATCACATTGACATCCCCTGCAGTGACGGGGTGTGGTGCCATCTTGTGGTCAGACATGCACTATATTACCAAAAGTATTGGGACACCTGCCTTTACCTGCACATGAACTTCAATAGCGTCTTAGTCCGTAGGGTTCAATATTAAGTTGGCCCACCCTTTGCAGCTATAACAGCTTCAACTCATCTGGGAAGGCTGTCCACAAGGTTTAGGAGTGTGTCTATGGGAATGTTTGACCATTCTTCCAGAAGCGCATTTGTGACGTCAGGCACTGATGATGGACGAGAAGGCCTGGCTCACAGTCTCCACTCTAATTCATCCCAAAGGTGTTCTTTTGGGTTGAGGTCAAGTTCCTCCACCCCAAACTCGCTCATCCATGTCTTTATGGATCTTGCTTTGTGCACTGGTCCAAATTATTTTGTGGAGTGGGGGTTTATGCTGTGGGGTTGTTTTTCAGGGGTTGGGCTTGGCCCCTTAGTTCCAGTGAAGGGAACTCTGCTTCAGCTTACCAAGACATTTTGGACAATTTCATGCTCCCAACTTTGTGGGAACCGTTTTGGGGATGGCCCCTTCCTGTTCCAACATGACTGCACAAAGCAAGGTCCATAAAGACATGGATAAGCAAGTTTGGGGTGGAGGCACTTGACTGACCTCCATAGAGTCCTGACCTCAACCTGATAGAACACCTTTCGGATGAATTGGAGTGGAGACTGCGAGCCAGGCCTTCTTGTCTACATCAGTGCCTGACCTCACAAATGCGCTTCTGGAAGAATGGTCAAACATTCCCATAGACACACTCCTAAACCTTGTATACAGCCTTCCCAGAAGAGATGAAGCTGTTATAGCTGCAAAGGGTGGGCCAACTCATCATTGAACCCTACGGACTAAGACTGGGCTGCCATTAAAGTTCATGTGTGTAAAGGCAGGTGTCCCAATACTTTTGACGTGTATATGGGTTGTGTGTACACCTTCCTGGTTATGTTTGTCCTTCCTGGTTATGTTTGTCAATTTTCTTTGCGCCATCAAGGTGAAGGTATTCTTCACACACCATGTTTTCCTGGTGCATATATGGTTGGTTGCTCTTCTGCCCACATTATGCGTATGCTCCCATTGAGAGGCACCTTTACGGAAAGGTGAATATTCAATTTCCCGTTATTTTTTTATTTTTTTTTAGCACTGCCATAGACTGATTTTGTCCTTCACCTTTCTTGACCAGCCCTCCTGCTGGTCTGCTGGAGCCAAGGCTGGGACAGGGAGTGGGCAGGAGGGACCACTGCCCTGGGCACAGTGGAGCAAGGGGGCAGAGAATGAACGAATGATAATAAAACCCTTCTCTGGCATGCATTACCAGTGGGGGAGGGGGCACAGTTCCACATGCTTGCCCTGGGTGATTTATAAAACTATCCCGGTACTGGGTGGAGCTGAACTTGTTCCCATGTGGTGGCAGGTGCTTTTGGCCAGACCCTCATGGTAGAAATGTCTTGGTGGGCCATCAGATCCTGCACTGATGTTCTCCATAACTCCACCCTCAGATCCAGCAAGGACGTTCTCCATAGATCCACCCTCAGATCCAGCACTGACGTTCTCTGGAGCTCCACCCTCAGATACAGCACTGACGTTCTCTGGAGCTCCACCCCCAGATCCCACACTGACATTCTCCATGGCTCCACCCTCAGATCCCACACTGACATTTTCCATAGCTCCACCCTCAGATCCAGTACTGGCGTTCTCCAGAGCTCCACCCTCAAATCCAGCACTGACATTTACCAGAGCTACACCCTCAGATCCAGCACTGACATTCTCCAGAGCTCCACCCTCAGATCCAGCACTGACGTTCTCCAGAGCTCCACCCCCAGATCCAGCACTGACGTTCTCCAGAGCTCCACCCCCAGATCCAGCACTGACGTTCTCCAGAGCTCCACCCTCAGATCCAGCACTGACGTTCTCCAGAGCTCCACCCTCAGATCCAGCACTGACGTTCTCCAGAGCTCCACCCCCAGATCCAGCACTGACGTTCTCCAGAGCTCCACCCTCAGATCCAGCACTGATGTTCTCCAGAGCTCCACCCCCAGATCCAGCACTGACGTTCTCCAGAGCTCCACCCTCAGATCCAGCACTGTCATTCTCCAGAGCTCCACCCTCAGATTCAGCACTGATGTTCTCCAAAGCTCCACCCTCAGATACAGCACTGATGTTCTCCGGGGGCTCCACCCTCAGATTCAGCACTGATGTTCTCCAGAGCTCCACCCTCAGATCCAGCACTGACATTCTCCAGAGCTCCACCCTCAGATCCAGCACTGATGTTCTGAAAAGCTCCACCCTCAGATCCAGCACTGACGTTCTCCAGAGCTCCACCCTCAGATCCAGTACTGATGTTCTGCAAAGCTCCACCCTCAAATCCAGCACTGACATTCTCCAGAGCTCCACCCTCAGATCCAGCACTGACATTCTCCAGAGCTCCACCCTCAGATTCAGCACTGATGTTCTGCAAAGCTCCACCCTCAGATCCAGCACTGACGTTCTCCAGACCTCCACCCTCAGATCCAGCACTGACGTTCTCCGGAGCTCCACCCTCAGATCCAACACTGACGTTCTCCGGAGCTCCACCCTCAGACCCAGCACTGTCATTCTCCAGAGCTCCACCCTCAGACCCAGCACTGTCATTCTCCAGAGCTCCACCCTCAGATTCAGCACTGATGTTCTCCAAAGCTCCACCCTCAGAGACAGCACTGATGTTCTCCGGGGCTCCACCCTCAGATTCAGCACTGATGTTCTCCAGAGCTCCACCCCCAGATCCAGCACTGACATTCTTCAGAGCTCCACCCTCAGATCCAGCACTGATGTTCTGCAAAGCTCAACCCTCAGATCCAGCACTGACATTCTCCAGAGCTCCACCCTCAGATCCAGCACTGATGTTCTGCAAAGCTCCACCCTCAAATCCAGCACTGACATTCTCCAGAGCTCCACCCTCAGATCCAGCACTGATGTTCTGCAAAGCTCCACCCTCAGATCCAACACTGATGTTCTTCAGAGCTCCACCCTCAGATCCAGCACTGACGTTCTCCAGAGCTCCACCCCCAGATCCAGCACTGACGTTCTCCAGAGCTCCACCCCCAGATCCAGCACTGACATTCTTCAGAGCTCCACCCTCAGATCCAGCACTGACATTCTCCAGAGCTCCACCCTCAGATCCAGCACTGATGTTCTGCAAAGCTCCACCCTCAAATCCAGCACTGACATTCTCCAGAGCTCCACCCTTAGATCCAGCACTGACATTCTCCAGAGCTCCACCCTCAGATCCAGCACTGATGTTCTGCAAAGCTCCACCCTCAGATCCAGCACTGACGTTCTCCAGAGCTCCACCCTCAGATCCAGCACTGACATTCTCCGGAGCTCCACCCTCATATCCAGCACTGACGTTCTCCGGAGCTCCACCCTCAGATCCAACACTGACGTTCTCCGGAGCTCCACCCTCAGATCCAACACTGACGTTCTCCGGAGCTCCACCCTCAGACCCAGCATTGTCATTCTCCAGAGCTCCACCCTCAGATTCAGCACTGATGTTCTCCAAAGCTCCACCCTCAGATACAGCACTGATGTTCTCCGGGGGCTCCACCCTCAGATCCAACACTGACGTTCTCCGGAGCTCCACCCTCAGACCCAGCACTGTCATTCTCCAGAGCTCCACCCTCAGATTCAGCACTGATGTTCTCCAAAGCTCCACCCTCAGATACAGCACTGATGTTCTCCGGGGGCTCCACCCTCAGATCCAGCACTGATGTTCTGCAAAGCTCCACCCTCAAATCCAGCACTGACATTCTCCATAGCTCCACCCTCAGATTCAGCACTGATGTTCTCCAAAGCTCCACCCTCAGATCCAGCACTGACATTCTCTGGAGCTCCACCCTCAGAACCAGCACTGACATTCTCCGGAGCTCCGCCCTCAGAACCAGCACTGACATTCTCCGGAGCTCCGCCCTCAGATCCAGCACTGACATTCTCTGGAGCTCCGCCCTCAACGTGTTCAAAATTTTTCACATCTTCGCAGGGAACATTTGGTCACATTAAAGTATATCTCCACCTTTTACTGAGTACAAACCTTCCTCGAAGATGAATTCTATACATTGTTGGGATCCTAGAACAGCTTATTGCAGGTTCTTACCTGAGTCTGTCATGTAGATACTGATAATAAATTTCACAGCAAAGAGGTGGTGGGAGGTCCCACACCTTTAATAGCTCCATGAATTCCTTCCCCTGTGCGGGAGACTTGGAAAGCGTGTCACCAAAGTGCATTCTACTTTTTTTCGGGGGATGTCAGGAATTGGAGTTCAAGCTCTGTGGCGGCTTCTGAGAAAGGCAATGAACCAAGCAGACACACAGGGGGTGGGAATTCGGGTCTCTGTACATGGTAGAGTACTGTTGCCATGGCTATGAAGAGGTAACCATTGAATATTGAGGCTACAAATGGAATGGCAAGTCTTTAGTGACTTCTGTAGGAAGGTGGAGCTCTCATTGAAAATGTCATAAATAGCTGCAGACCTGCAAATCAGCAGCAGGTGGCGGTAGAGCGCAGAGCGCTCTGTTAAATCCAGCTCTGCCCTCCTGTGCCTCACTATTGGTCAATTAGGTCGACAGGGGCGGGCCCGTCCTCAGGTGTGGGCGTGGTAGGGAGGAGGCGAGTCTTTCCTAAGCGGGTGTGTTCCGGAGGGGGCGTGGTCATGAACCCATCCTATCTAGGCGGCTTCCTATATCGGCCGTCCCCGTGTGGGCGTGTCCCGTAGTGGGCGGAGTCACGCAGCGTGGCTGATATATCCGGAGGGAAGCGGACGGCGGAGCGATGATCGGTCGGTCGGTGATGGCGATGAGGACGGCGCACGAGTTCACGGGGCGGCTCCTGTCCGGGGAGTCGGTGGGGTTGGATCGGTACCGGGGGAAGGTCCTTCTCATTGAGAATGTGGCGTCACTCTGAGGGACAACCGAGAGGGATTACCGGCAACTCAACCAGCTGCAGAGCGACTTCGGGGACCGGATCCAAGTCCTCGGCTTCCCCTGCAACCAGTTCGGGCACCAGGTGAGCGCCGGGACCCGGCTATCCTCCGGCTTCACCTCCATCCCGCTGTCCTCCACCCCCCTCCCATCCTTCCCGTCCTCCGGCTTCACCCCTCCTCCATCCCGGCTGTCCTCCTCCGGCTCCTCCCCCGTCTGTCCTCTCCATCCTCTGGATTCACCCCTCCCCCCCCAGTCCCGGCTGTCCTCCCCGTCCTCCCCATCCCCCGGCTTCACCCCTCACCCCCGGCTGTGCTCTCTGGCTTCACCCCTCCTCCGTCCCGGCTGTCATCCCCATCCTTTGGCTTCTTCCCTTCCCTGGCTGTCCTCCTCCCCATCAGTCCCGGCTGTCCCCCCCCCTCCTCCGTCCGGGCTGTCATGTCATCCCCGTTCTCTGGCTTCTTCCATCCTCCGGCTTCACCCCCCCAGGCCCCCTCCCCGGCTGTCCTCTCCGGCTTCACCCCTCCGTCCCGGCTGTCCTCCTCAGTCCCGGCTGACCTCCCCGTCCTCCAGCTTCACTCCCCCCCCCCCCCCCCCACCCCCGACTTTCCTCCCCGTCCTCCGGCTGTGCTCTCCTGCTTCACCCCTCCCCCTCTGTCCCGGCTTTCCTCTCCGTCCTCCGGCTACCCCCTCCTCTGTCCCGGGTGACCTCCCCGTCCTCCTGCTGTCCTCCGGCTTCACCCCCCCCCCCCCGGCTTTCCTCCCAGTCCTCCGGCTTCACACCCCCCCCCCCCCCCCCCCGGCTTTCCTCCCAGTCCTCCGGCTTCACCCCTCCCCCTCACCCCCGGCTGCGCTCTCAGGCTTCACCCCTCCTCCGTCCCGGCTGTCATCCCTGTCCTCCGGCTTCATCCCCATCCTCCGGCTTTACCCCTCCTCCTCAGTCCCGGCTGTCCTCTTCATCCTCCGGCTTCACCCCCTCAGCTCTGGCTGTCCTCTCCGGCTTCACCCCCTCCTCACCCCTGGCTGTCCTCCCCATCCTCCGGCTTCACCCCTCCCCCTCACCCCGGTTTGTCCTCCGGCTTCACCCCTCCCCCCTGGCTGTTCTCTCTGTCCTCCGGCTTCACCCTCACCCTCACCCCGTCTGTCCTCCGGCTTCACCCCTCCTCAGTCCGAACTGTCCTCCCCATCCTCCAGCTTCACCCCTGGCTGTCCCCTGGCTTCACCCCCTCCGTCCTGGCTGTCCTCCCCCTTCACTGGCTGGAGGATGGAGATGACAGGCGGGGGATCTTCTGTCCTCTGGGCGCTGTATCGCTACTCCCCATTATAATATCTGCCCCCTTCCAATAGCGCCCCCCCCCCCATCTTCCAATAGCACCTCTGTGGAGGGAAATGAGGGATGCTATTGGAAGGGAGAGGAGAGAGAGAGAGAGAGAAGGGAGAATGAGTACTCATCTCCCTCCATAGTACTCCCCATTCTCCTATCTTATCTCCCACCTGTCACCTGGTGGGGGGGGGGGGGGGGGATCACATGGTGTTGGGGGTGAGGTGTCACATGGTGTTGGTGGGGGGGGTGTCACCTGGTGGAGGTGGGGTGTCACATGGTGTTGGGGAGGGGGTCACATGGTCATTCCCCGGTCGCACTGCGTACAATCCAATCTGTCAGTATGTGGTGTCTGATCTCCTCTCTCTCTCCCCGCAGGAGAACAGCTCCAACCAGGAGATCCTGAACTCCCTGAAGTACGTTCGGCCCGGAGGCGGTTTTGAGCCGGCGTTCCCTCTCTTCGAGAAGTGTGACGTCAACGGGGAGAAGGAGCTGCCGCTGTTCACCTTCCTGAAGTCGGCTCTCCCCTCCCCCAGCGATGACCACGTCTCCCTCATGACCGACCCCAAGTGCATCATCTGGTCGCCGGTTCGCCGCAACGACATTGCCTGGAACTTCGAGAAATTCCTGATCGGGCCGGACGGAGTTCCATACAAGCGCTACAGCCGGCGCTTCGAGACCATCAAAATCCGTCCGGACATCGAGGAGCTGCTGAGAGCGCAGAAATGAACGCCGCGTCGCATGGTGATGGCGGCTCGTGACGCTCCAGAGGGTCCCGCTGGACGCAGGCGTCGCCTGCAGCCGTTTACTCATGATGCTCCACCTTCAAAACGAGAAGAGGCGGAGCTGATGTTCTGTAAATTGTCTGTAGGAGGCTCTGTGGTTGGTTGGGATTGCTTTGGGAGGGTCACTTTGTATCCAATAAATGGAATCTTTAAGTTATGTGAACCTGTTTTTGTTGTCACTTACTACAGAACTGGTGGTGCCACCATCAGCTCCACCCTGAGCTCCTTTTTGGAGGGTAGGAACATTAAATTTGGGGTTTTTTTTTTTATTTAGAAAATGCATGTAATGTTGACTCCGCCTTCTATGTTGTGACTCCGCCCTCTGTGTTAAAAGCTGCTTTACCAATTCGGAGTTTTCCTTAACCACTTATCCTTAGATAGACCTCATATGATGTCCTGGACTTTAAGTGGTATCTGGATGGATGATGGGTGCAGCTGCAGGCAACCTTTAGATATCGTGTGTGGTTTTGTTTGTTTGTTGCTGGCAGGGGTTTACCATAGAGCTGGCCGAGGACCAAATGGTCCCCGGCCATCTCCATCACCCCTGGAGGCAATGTGATGTCACTTCCAGCACCAACAGATGTAAACCCTGCCTTTTTTTTTTTTTTTAACTTGAGCTGGAAAGCCCGAGATCGATGTAGGCACTTATAGACCCCAGATCTCTCCGTAAAGAGTATCTATCGAGCCCTATTCCAAGAGATGTTCACATTCCTTTGTAATAGGAATAAAAGTGATCAAAAAATGAAACTATAATAATAAAAAAAGTAATCGCCCCCATCCCCTCGCACACAAAAGCGAATGCATGTGTAATCACCCTGCACCTTAAAGTGAGAGCAATAATTCTATCGCTAGATCTCCTCTAACTCTAAACATGTAACCTGGAGATTTTTTTTTTTTGTTTTTTTTTACCGCTAGGCGTCCGGCACTATAGCTGAAAGACGGCTACAGCGCGGACTCCAATTGCCGGGAGGACGTCCTGTTTACTTCCGCGCATTGGCGAAATTCTGTGTTGGCCGTGTCCCTTGGACATGGCCAATCACAGCGTCCATTTAGCGCTCGATCTCAGTGTCCAATGAGAGATTATCTCATATGAGATCATTGCCAGCTCTCCCTCACACAGACAGTGTGTCAGGAGGGAGAGCGAAAGACTGCAGCGTCAGTGTGGGGAAAATAAAGTGCCCACGGTGCCATCTGTCCCCAGTGCCATGTATCAGTGTCACGTGTCATCAGTGCCATCTGTCAGTGCCACATATTAGTGCCATCTGTCATTAGTGTCACGTGTCATCGTCACGTGCCATGTGTCATCAGTGCCACATATTAATGCCATCTGTCATTAGTGTCATGTGTCATCAGTGCCATGTATTAGTACCATCTGTCATCAGTGTCATGTGTCATTGTCCTGGTGCTCCAGGGCCTTAAAGTGTAATAGGTAGTCAAGATGTGTAATTTATGTTCCTAGAACACGTGATGGCGCTCCCTGTATGTTGGGCCTCTCTATGTGGCTAGGATGTGAAAAAGTCCCACACGTGTGGTATCGTAATACTCAGGAGTAGCAGAATGTATTTTGGGGTGTCATTTACACATGCCATGTGAGAGAAATAACCTATTACAAGGACAATTTTGTGGGGAAAAAAAAATCTTAATTTTGCAAAGAATTGTGGGGAAAAAATGACAACATCAAAAACCTCACCATGCATCTTACTAAATACCTTGGAATGTCTACTTTCAAAAAAGGGGTCATTTGGGGGGTATTTGTACTTTCCTGGCTTGTTCGGGTCGCAAGAAATGGCCGTCAGTACTTCAGGTGTGATCAATTTTTTATGATTTGCACCATAGTTTGTAGACTCTCTAACTTTCTCACAAACCAAATAATATCAACTAATTTGGGTTATTTTTAACAAAGATATGTAACAGTATAAATTGTGGCCAAAATTTATGAAGAAAAATTAATAATTTGCAAAATTTTATCACAGAAACTAAGAAAAATGCGTTTTTTTTTTTTCAAAATTTTGGTCTTTTTTCATTTATAGCGCAAAAAAAAAGCCTAGAGATGATCAAATACCGCCAAAAGAAAGCTCTGTATGAAAAAAAGGACAAAAAAATAATTTGGGTACAGTATTACATGACTGAGTAATTGTCATTCAAAGTGTGAGAGCACTGAAAGCTGAAAATTGGTCTGGTCACAAGGCGGATTTAAGTGCTCAGTGGTTAACTACAGAAGTTTGTCGCCATTCCACAAGCGTGCGTAATTTTTAAAGTGTAACGTGTTTGGTATCTATTTACTCGGCATAACCTCATCTTTCATATTATACCAAAAAATTGGGGTAAATATAATGTGTGTTTTTTGTTGTTGGTTTTTTTTTTTTATTACCATTTAAGCCCCAGACCATTTGGCTGGCCAAAGACCAGAGCACTTTTTGCGATTTGGCACTGCGTCGCTTTAACTGACAATTGCGCGGTTGTGCGATGTGGCTTCCAAACAATATTGACTTTTTTTTTTTTTCCCACAAATAGAGCTTTCTTTTGGTGGTATTTGATCACCTCTGGGGTTTTTATTTTTTGCGCTATAAACAAAAAAAGACTGACAATTTTGAAAAAAAAGCAATATTTTTTACTATAATAAATATCCCCAAAAATATGTATTAAAAAAAAAAAAAAATTTTTTTTTCTCAAGTTGTCTTCCAGGATGGCACCACCTGATGACTGGTCCACTTGACAGGAAACACAGTCAAAGAGGTCAAAACCCCTGCCCCCTCCCTGTGCTCCTCAATTTTTGATTGTGTTTCCCCACAGCAAAACAGGTTTGTTTTTTTTTTTTTTTTTTTGTTTTTTTTCTCTCTCCACAGATCCGAAGCCTGGGAGCTGGACCAAAAGCATGGGAAGCCTCTGGGTCCGGTAGGGTTCTTTTACCCTTCCTAGGGGGTGGTGTGGTGTACCCAGAACTTCAGGAGCCATTATCCTGTCTCCACTTCTTACCTGTGCGGGTGCCGTGCAGAAAAGGAGCCCTGGATATCCTTTCATTCAGCAGTGCAGGCTGAGTGTGTTGGACTGGCTTCCCCTTTCATCTTGCAGCCTTACAGCGATCCTCTACAGAGTGTTTCCTGTCAGCGCCCAGCCACTACCCCTGTGGCTCGCGCGGCTGAAGGAAGGTATGGAGCTGAGGGCGCTTGGTGCCATCTTTCTGGTGGAGGAATGACATCGTTTGCTCCCCAGAGCCGGAAGTGACCTCAGCGCGCCCTGTGTCATTTCTGGTCTCTGGCAAAATGGCGGCGGAGCGAATGGAGGAGGAGGAAGACGCTGTCCACACACACACACGCACACAAAAAAGGACACCGTCCAGGAGGAGCAGACGCCCAGTTCTCCTATGCACAGCCAGCTGCCACCCGGACATTGTGACTGTCAGAAGCTACCTGAAGAGGTATACTGACACCAGCAGCGAGGAGAGACCCACAGGGTCCAAAACGGCCATTGTGGAGACCACAGGGGGTGAGTCAGCCGGCCGACAGAGGTTTAGATGGGGGATGGTACCTCAACTCTTTTCCTCTGCATGTCACAGTGCTGTTAATGATGCCTGTGTATCCTTTATTCCAGGGGAGTACGCCACTGCCCTTGGGGTTGCCAATCGTCCTGTTAAATCCTCTACCCGTTCTAAAAGATGCGGGAACTGCAATGATAAGTTATCCCTGGACCATTCCAAATCCTTTTGCTTTAGATGCATACAAAAGCTAACAGGGAAAGAAACATCTCAGATTATGAGAAACTTCCTCACGGTACAAATTGAGATGCTGTCTACACTTAAGGCTTTTCAGTCCTCCCTCAAGTCTAGGGACCCAGAACCTCAGACCAGTAAAGATGCCTCCTCCCAAGAGGGCTCCGCTTCATCCAGGGAGTCTAGAAGGCGGGCAGAAACTCCGAAATTTATCCTTTCTCAGGATTCGGAGGATGAATCCGAAGCCCCTGAGCGGGGGGTTTTCAGATGAGGATTTAGTGGACAGTCAAGATGAGGAAGAAGGGGAAGACTCCAGGTCTAGTAGGCATATTTTTTTCAGCCGACAGCATGGAGGGCCTTCTTAGAGCTATCTACGCGTCTGAGGAGATACAGGAGCCCACAACTCAAGTCTCTGCTCAAGACAAAATGTATAGAGGCTTAGTTAAGCCCCAAGCCAGAGTTCTTCCAGTACATTCCGCCCTTAAAGATATTATCCTAAGGGTGTGGAAGGAACCTGAGAGGAAGCTCTTGAAATACAAAACTTGGAAGCGTAGCTGGCACTTTAAAGATGAGGATGAGGAGAAGTTTTTCAAAACTCCTAGGCTAGACGCCTCCTTGGCACAAGTTTCCAAACAGTCCAATCTTTCCTTTGAAGATACTGGTAACATCAAAGATCAGATGGATCAGCGGGCTGAGAATATTTTGTG
The DNA here is from genome assembly GCF_042186555.1 of Aquarana catesbeiana. NCBI lineage: Eukaryota > Metazoa > Chordata > Amphibia > Anura > Ranidae > Aquarana > Aquarana catesbeiana. Next base: position 17,182,359 of record NC_133330.1, read on the forward strand.
CAGGGCCTGGGAGGCCAATGCTACGGCTATGAGCCCCACATTGGCCTCAGTTTGCGTAGCAAGAAATGCTGACGTGGATCTCCAAATTAATAGGCCACGTATCCCTGACCTCCAAGTCAAAGAGAGTCCTAGATTCGTTGGACGTGATAGTGCTGTTGCCTATTTAGCGGATGCAGCAGTTGAGACAGTGTGTACAACCGCCAAATCTGGTGCCTTATTGAACTCAGCAAGGAGAGCCCTCTGGGTCAAAACTTGGGACGGAGATAGTTCATCTAAAACCCCTTTATGTGGCCTCCCGTTTGAAGGTTCGCCCTTTTTTGTACCAGTTTCGATCAAGCCCTTGCTAGATCTACCGAAAAGGGGAAGAAATTCCCTACTAAGCCTAGGAGGGATAAAAAGAAGTTTTTGGGGGGCCCCTAGGCGAAGAACCGTTTTACAGATAAAAAGGTCTCTCTCATTATTGACGTTAGGGGGCTGGAAGAGACAAACAAAAAGGAGGCATTCTCTTTTCCAGCCAGAAGTCGGCCGACAAGACCCCTAAATGACATTCCAGTAGGGGGAAGGCTTTCCCCATTTATCTCTCAGTGGGAAAGGATCACTCAGAGCCCCAATATTCTCCAGATCATAAGAGAGGGATACAGACTGGAATTTCTCTCTCCTCCTCCCCCCAAGTTTCTTTTAACCCACCTACCCAGGGACCCCCTCAAGGCAGCGGGAATTCTGCAGAATGTCAAGGAACTTGTTAATCAAGCGGTCATAGTGCCAGTCCCAGAGGGTCAGCGGGGTCAGGGTTTTTACTCCCACATCTTTGTGGTACCAAAACCCTCAGGAAGGTATCGCTTCATTATAAATTTGAGGAGCCTCAATGTTTTCCTGCGGTACAAGAAGGTCCGCATGGAGAGTATTTATTCTCTCAGAAAACATCTCCTGTTCATGGTAACTATAGATTTGAAAGATGCCTATCTTCACGTCCCTATTCTTCAAGATCACCAGGTCTTCCTAAGATTCGCAATTGCCTCCCCACAGGGAATTCAGCACTGGCAGTTTGTGGCCCTCCCTTTTGGACTGGAATCTAGTCCAAGGGTATTTACGAAGGTCCTGGCGGAAGTAGTGGCCTTCCTGCATCTCCAGAGAGTGGCGTTGATCCCTTATTTAGACGACATTCTGATTTACAATCAGGATCGAGATCAGCTGCTCTCGGACCTAACCAAAGTAGTGAAGACCTTGGAATTTCTGGGGTGGATCATCAGCAAGGAGAAATCCTCGCTGATTCCTGCCCAGACAAAAGTATATCTGGGATTCCTCAGAACAAAAATTAGTTCTACCTCAGGGCAAGGTAGAGGGCCTTCATTTCAGCGGTCACATCCCTGCTAGAGGCAAACATGATCCCATACAGAGGTATTATGAGGGTTCTGGGCCTAATGACTTAAGGTATCCCAGCAATTCCATGGGCTCAGCTACACTCCAGGACCCTCCAGCACTTCCTCCTGTCTTCTTGGGACAGGGAAAGAAGGACTCTGGATATCAAGGTCGCCATTCCAGTTGCAGTAAAAGACTCTCTTCACTGGTGGCTTTATCCTCAGAGGCTTCAGGGGGAAGTCTCCTTTTGAATCAACTTCAGCCTCTCAGGATAACTACAGATGCAAGTTCCTGGGGTTGGGGGGCCCACCTGGAGGAACTGCGAGCCCAGGGTTCCTGGGACCCGAATCAGAGAAGCGCCTCCTCCAATTTTCAAGAGCTTTTGGCCGTCGGGGAAGCATTAAAGGCTTTCGAAGGGAGGATCAAGGATCGAGAGGTCCAGATTCTGTCAGACAATGCCACAGCTGTGGCATTCTTAAATCACCAGGGAGGTACCAGATCTCTTCTGACCTTGGCACTAGAGATCCTTGGCTGGGCAGAGCTTCGGATTCTCTCCATTTCTGCAGTGCATATAAAGGGAACTTTAAACATCGAAGCAGACTCATTTCAGTTGTCAGCTGATTCTCCAGGGGGAATGGGAATGGAACCCGAGGTGTTCTCCCTGGTATGCCAGCAATTCAGTGATCCAGAGATCGATCTCTTCGCCCGCAGAAGGAACAGAAAGGTAAGGAGATTCTTTTCTCTCTCCCTCGAAGGAGGCTCGGAGGGGATAGATGCATTGGCCCAGGTTTGGAACTTCTGGTTGGCCTATGCCTCCCCCCCCGGGGCTAATTCCAAGAGTTTTTCAGAAGTTTCTCTCAGAAGGCAGTTTGATCCTAATCGCCCCACGGTGGCCCAAGAGGACTTGGTTTCCAACCTTACAGAGTTGGTCCATAGCCCCGCCTCTGCATCTGCCTGTTCGCCAGGACCTTCTCCTTCAGGGTCCAGTCTGCCAGCCAGACCCCAGCTTCTTCAAGCTGATAGCCTGGCTCTTGAAAGGCAGAACCTGCGGGAGAAGGGCCTATCTGACAGAGTAGTGGATACTCTTCTGCTAAGTAGGAAGCCAGTCACAAGGCGTATTTACAGACTTGGGGGGTTTTCTCTCGCTGGTGTCAGGTGAGAGGGACTTCCCAACAAGAAATTCCCGCCATCCTGGATTTTCTCCAGAATGGCGCAGATCAGGGACTGGCAACCAAGACGCTTAAGGTACAGGCTGCAGCCTTGTCCTGTTTTTTGGACAAACGCCTGGCGTTAGACCCCCTGATCAAGAGGTTCTTATCGGTCAGAGATAGGTTGCCCCCTGTTCGGTTGTCTAGATTTTCTGCCATGGAACCTTACCTTGGTTTTAGAGGGGTTAACCAAAGCTCCATTTGAGCCGCTAGTTCAGATTCCCCTCAAAATTCTCACCTTTAAGTTGACTTTTCTACTGGCGATTACATCAGCCAGGAGGATAAGCGACATTCAGGCCTTTTCAATTAAAGAACCATTTTTGCGTTTGCTTGAGGACAGGGTTATACTTAGGCAGGACCCCCTGTACCCCCCCAAGGTAGCACCCAAGTTCCATAGAACTTAAGAAGTAGTGCTTCCTTCCTTTTGTAACAATCCCCAAAATGAGAGGGAAATTTCTTTTCATTGTCTAGATGTCAGATGTTGTCTGTTAATTTATTTAGAAAAAGTTAGAGTTTCGAAGGTCCAGCCATCTATTAGTTAATTTTTCCGGCCAAAAGAAAAGCCACCAAGCATTTAAAGCATCCATAGCAAGATGGATTAAACATGCTATTTCCTTAGCCTATGAGCATTCTGGTACAGCAGTCCCGAGGGACCTTAAGGCACATTCCACTCGATCTCTGGCAACCTCTTGGACGGAAAGGGCTGGAGCTTCGGTGGAGCAGATACAGTGGGGACGGAAAGTATTCAGACCCCCTTAAATTTTTCACTCTTTGTTATATTGCAGTCATTTGCTAAAATCATTTAAGTTCATTTTTTCCTCATTAATGTACACACAGCACCCCATATTGACAGAAAAAAAACACAGAATTGTTGACATTTTTGCAGATTTATTAAAAAAGAAAAACTGAAATATCTAAATGATGAAATATCTAAATGATAAGTAGAAGCGCCCTTTTGATCTAATACAGCCATGAGTCTTTTTGGGAAAGATGCAACAAGTTTTTCACGCCTGGATTTGGGGATCCTCTGCCATTCCTCCTTGCAGATCCTCTCCAGTTCTGTCAGGTTGGATGGTAAACGTTGGTGGACAACCATTTTTAGGTCTCTCCAGAGATGCTTAATTGGGTTTAAGTCAGGGCTCTGGCTGGGCCATTCAAGAACAGTCACGGAATTGTTGTGAAGCCACTCCTTCGTTATTTTAGCTGTGTGATTAGGGTCATTGTCTTTTTGGAAAGTAAACCTTCGGCCCAGTCTGAGGTCCTGAGCACTCTGAAGAAGGTTTTCGTCCAGGATATCCCTGTACTTGGCCGCATTCATCTTTCCCTCGATTGCAACCAGTCGTCCTGTCCCTGCAGCTGAAAAACACCCCCACAGCATGATGCTGCCACCACCATGCTTCCTTCTATTTGTAACAATCCCCAAAATGAGAGGGAAATTTCTGTCAGATGTCAGAGGTTGTCTGTTAATTTATTTAGGAAAAGTTAGAGTTTCGAAGGTCCAGCCATCTATTAGTTAATTTTTCCGGCCAAAAGAAAGGCCACCAAGCATCTAAAGCATCCATAGCAAGATGGATTAAACATGTTATTTCCTTAGCCTATGAGCATTCTGGTACAGCAGTCCCGAGGGACCTTAAGGCACATTCCACTCGATCTCTGGCAACCTCTTGGACGGAAAGGGCTGGAGCTTCGGTGGAGCAGATACAGTGAGGACAGAAAGTATTTAGACCCCCTTCAATTTTTCACTCTTTGTTATATTGCAGCCATTTGCTAAAATCATTTAAGCTCATTTTTTTCCTCATTAATGTACACACAGCACCCCATATTGACAGAAAAACGCAGAATTGTTGACATTTTTGCAGATTTATTAAAAAAGAAAACCTGAAATATCACATGGTCCTAAGTATTCAGACCCTTTGCTCAGTATTTAGTAGAACCCCCTTTTAATCTAATACAGCCATGAGTCTTTTTGGGAAAGATGCAAAAAGTTTTTCACACCTGGATTTGGGGATCCTCTGCCATTCCTCCTTGCAGATCCTCTCCAGTTCTGTCAGGTTGGATGGTAAATGTTGGTGGACGGCCATTTTTAGGTCTCTCCAGAGATGCTCAATTGGGTTTAAGTCAGGGCTCTGGAACTTAAGTGCAGCAGAAATTTTTTTGTAACCTTGGCCAGATAGGTGCCTTGCCACAATTCTGTCTCTGAGCTCTTCAGGCAGTTCTTTTGACCTCATGATTCTCATTTGCTCTGACATGCACTGTGAGCTGTAAGGTCTTATATAGACAGGTGTGTGGCTTTCCTAATCAAGTCCAATCAGTATAATCAAACACAGCTGGACTCAAATGAAGGTGTAGAACCATCTCAAGGATGATCAGAAGAAATAGACAGAACCATGAGTGTCACAGCAAAGGGTCTGAATACTTAGGACCATGTGATATTTCAGTTTTTCTTTTTTAATAAATCTGCAAAAATTTCAACAATTCTGTGTTTTTCTGTCAATATGGGGTGCTGTGTGTACATTAATGAGGAAAAAAATGAACTTAAATGATTTTAGCAAATGGCTGCAATATAACAAAGAGTGAAAAATTTAAGGGGGTCTGAATACTTTCCGTCCCCACTGTATGTAGAGCCGCTACATGGACAAGCCAGAACACCTTCCTGAGGCATTATAGAGTGGAGTTACTGTCCCCTCAGGATCTGGCGTTTGGTAGGAAGGTCCTACAATCGGTTGTCCCACCCTAAGGTAGGCCTGAACTACTTTCTCTTCTCTCAGGGTGCCGTCGTGGAAGACGACTTGAGAAAATGACCAGTTACACTTACCGGTAACGGTGTTTCTGGGAAGTCTTCCAGGACGGCAGGCCTACTTCCCACCTCCTCTTTTTAGGTATATTATAACGTATAGAGTTTTGTGGTGTTTATTTTGACTCTCGTGCACTAGTGTGGGTCAACACTTTGTCACAACTGAGGAGCACAGGAAGGGGCGGGGGTTTTAACCTCTCCGATTGATTGTGTTTCCTGTCAGGTGGACCAGTCATCTCTCAGGGTGCCGTCCTGGAAGACTTCTCAGAAACATCATTACTGGTAAGTGTAACTGGTCATTTTTTCCTCAGTTTAGGCCGATATGTATTCTTCTACATATTTTTGGTAAAAAAAATCGCAATAAGCATTTATTGATTGGTTTGCGCAAAAGTTATAGCGTCTACAAAATAGGGGATAGTTTTATGGCATTTTTATTAATTTTTTTTTTTTTTTTTACTAGTAATGGCGGCGATCAGCGATTTTTATCGTGACTGTGACATCATGGCGGGCAGATCGAACACTTTTGGCGCTATTTTGGGACCATTCACATTTATACAGCGATCAGTGCGATTAAAAATGCATTGATTACTGTGTAAACATGACTGGCAGTGAAGGGGTTAACCACTAGGGGGCAGTGCAGGGGTTAAGTGTGTCCTAGGGAGTGATTCTAACTGTGTGGGGGAGGGGCACGACACTGATCACCGCTCCCAATTACAGGGAGCGGTGATCAGTGTCACTAGGCAGAACGGGGAAATGCTTGTTTACATCAGCATTTCCCCGTTCTTCCTCTCCATGAGACGATCGTGGGTATCCCCGCGCACATCGAATCCGCGGGACCCGCGATCAAACTCACGGAGCTTCCGGCGCGCGCGCCAGCAAGCCGCCTCTTAAAGGGCAACATACAGGTACGTTAATCTGCCTGTACGTGCCCTTCTGCCACAGTATATCTGCGTGAGGCGGTCGGGAATCGGTTAATGAGTTTTATTTTTTTCAAAAAAATCGCGTTTGAAAAATTGCCGTACAAATGCTGTGTGACCTAAATTGCAATGACCGCCATTTAGGGTCTCTGCTAAAAAACCCCAAAAAAACCCCATATATAATGTTTGGGGGTTTCTGAGTAATTTTCTAGCCCAAAAAAAAAAATGTTTTTAACATGTAGGAGAGGAATGCCAGCATTGCCTTGGGCTGGAGGTGGTAAATGACATTTAAAGGTGAACTGTAATGAGAGAGAATAGGATGACCTGACTGAGCTCCTCCTGAAAATACTAGGTGCCTGGCTGTCATACTGATCCTTTTTAGCTTCACTATATTCAGTGTTTACTAACCCCGAGCAAGTATGTAAATCAGACGCTCCGCCCTTCCTCTGACCTGCAGCCTTGCTGGAGTTCAGCTATATGCTGTGACATAGGATGACTGTCTTAAATTGAAATAAACTTACAGGGCTGCCATTTGTGACCTCCAGAAAATGCTACTGCCCTGGCTGTCATGCTCATCCCCCCCAGTTTCACCAAACTGGAAGAGGTGTACAGATCTGGGCTCTTGGTTGTTCTAGGACAGGGATATCCAATTAGTGGACCTCCAGCTGTTGCAGAGCTACAAGTCCCATGAGGCATAGCATGACTCTGACAGCCACAAGCATGACACCCAGAGGCAGAGGCATGATGGGACTTGTAGTTTTGCAACAGCTGGAGGTCCGCTAATTGCAGATCCCTGTTCTAGGACTTTCTGATCGGCAATTGTCCCGGGTCAGTGGCCTGGGAAGTATTGGAAGCCAGGGGATCAGCATGACAGTACTTGAAGAGGAAGAGCTCAGTGGTAGTCGTGGCCTCCATGGATGGTCATATGCAGAATCCTGCGGAGACAAGAGCCGTGTCTGTGGCTGATAAGACACAAATGAGGTCCACTCCACCCATGCTGAATGTTTTGGTGGAGCCGGCGGTGACGTGGTTAAAGTGTCCCCAGCTGACATTGTTAATCTCCTTCAGAGTGGAATCTGGATTTCCTCCTGAGGCCTCGGATTTGTGAGTCGCAATTCCTTCCCGGAGTCACTGTGAGTCAGCACAATGACTGCCAGGAGTGCAGGGAGAGACCGTACTTAACAGGAGCTGGAGGAGGGCAGGGTGTCTGTCCATGCTGGGAGATGTACTTCTCTTGGTTGGGGGGAGGATAGGGTGTCTGTACATGTTGGGAGGTGTAGTTGTCCATCAGTTGGTGGAGGGCAGAGTGTCTGTGCATGCTGGGAGTTTTAGTTCTCTCTCTCTGGAGGAGGGTAGGGTGTTTAAGAGAAAACTACAACTCCCAACATTCACAGACACTCTGCCCACTTTCAATTCATGGACAGCTACAACTCCCAACATGTACAGTCAACCTGCCTCCTACAACTCCTGGAGTGCTAAAACTCCCAGCATGTACTCGCTGCATTTCCAGTACATCCTTCCTGAGGACTGGTGGCCAGAACTGGACAGCATACTCCAGGTGCGGCCAGACCAGAGTCTTGTAGAGCGGGAGAATTATCGTTTTATCTCTGGAGTTGATCCCCTTTTTAATGCCAATATTCTGTTTGCTTTGTTAGCAGCAGCTTGGCATTGCATGCCATTGCTAAGCCTATCATCTACTAGGACCCCCCAGGTCCTTTTCCATCCTAAAAAACAAAATGAGTGCAGCGCTAAAACTAAAATTTGAGTTATATATCATACTAAAAATAACCATAAAGAAGTGATTGATCCACCAAAAATAAATGAATTATAAAAGAAGAGAACAAGTCTCCCATAGGAGACAGAGACAGATGCCTCACCTTATATCACAAGTGAAAAATAATTAAATAAAGTAATAAAAAATATGTCCCAATTATAAATGTTACAAAAACTCAAAAATAGTCCATAAGTAAAGTGAGTTGATGACCAAAGTGCATATAATCAGAAGAGATGTGACATAAGTGAATCCAGCATCCAAAGTGATTCGCACCCAAGTGAGGTATGAGGCTCCTTACCAGCTCGAGGTGACCACCATAACAGTGGTCTCACCAGGCATTTGGGAAATTATCAGGTCACCCACAAACCTATGCCGATCTTTCCAGTAGTAAATGTGGTACTCAGAAGACAAAATCAAGAAAAGCTCCCATAGCGTAAAATTGCAAAACAGTATGATTTATTATGCTAAAAGTTTGCACTTACAAGAATCTTCCTTCATAGACAGCGTATAGCCAAACATAACAATCGCGGCGTCTCCACGAGCTTCCGCCTGCTTGCTGTGTATGTCCCATCAATCTCAGAAAAAACGTAATGACGTCAGCGCCACAGGCTCCTCCCCACGCGCCCCGCCACGACAGGACGTCGTCTGGGGGTCAAAACCGGCCGACCCCCAGACGACGTCCTGTCGTGGCGGGGCGCGTGGGGAGGAGCCTGTGGCGCTGACGTCATTACGTTTTTTCTGAGATTGATGGGACATACACAGCAAGCAGGCGGAAGCTCGTGGAGACGCCGCGATTATGTTTGGCTATAAGCTGTCTATGAAGGAAGATTCTTGTACGTGCAAACTTTTAGCATAATAAATCATACTGTTTTGCAATTTTACGCTATGGGAGCTTTTCTTGATTTTGTCTTCTGAGTACCACATTTACTACTGGAAAGATCGGCATAGGTTTGTGGGTGACCTGATAATTTCCCAAATGCCTGGTGAGACCACTGTTATGGTGGTCACCTCGAGCTGGTAAGGAGCCTCATACCTCACTTGGGTGCGAATCACTTTGGATGCTGGATTCACTTATGTCACATCTCTTCTGATTATATGCACTTTGGTCATCAACTCACTTTACTTATGGACTATTTTTGAGTTTTTGTAACATTTATAATTGGGACATATTTTTTATTACTTTATTTAATTATTTTTCACTTGTGATATAAGGTGAGGCATCTGTCTCTGTCTCCTATGGGAGACTTGTTCTCTTCTTTTATAATTCATTTATTTTTGGTGGATCAATCACTTCTTTATGGTTATTTTTAGTATGATATATAACTCAAATTTTAGTTTTAGCGCTGCACTCATTTTGTTTTTTTGATGTTTTGGAGTTTAGTATTAGACTTTTAGTGCTGGCGGCTTCTACAAATCATCTATCAATATATATTTTTCTAGCGCAGCGTTAACCCTTTTGTGGGTTTTTATTTTATTTTGCCTTTTCCATCCTAGATTCCCCCAGAGGTTCTCCCCCCAGTGTATAGATTGCATTCATATTTTTGCCACCCAAATGCATTATTTTACATTTTTCTACATTGAACCTCATTTGCCACGTAGTCGCCCACCCCATTAATTTGTTCAGATCTTCTTGCAAGGTTTCCACATCCTGCGGAGAAGTTATTGCCCTGCTTAGCTTAGTATCGTCTGCAAATACAGAGATTGAACTGTTTATCCCATCCTCCAGGTCGTTTATGAACAAATTAAATAGGATTGGTCCCAGCACAGAACCCTGGGGGACCCCACTACCCACCCCTGACCATTCCGAGTACTCCCCATTTATCACCACCCTCTGAACTCGCTCTTGTAGCCAGTTTTCAATCCATGTACTCACCCTATGGTCCATGCCAACGGACCTTATTTTGTACAGTAAACGTTTATGGGGAACTGTGTCAAATGCTTTTGTAAAATCCAGAGACTTGGAGGGGGAAGGGTGTCTGAGCGTAAATGACACTCCCAGGACACACGGACACCCTGCCCTCCTCTAATTGAAGAGCTACAACTCCCAACGTGTACAGTCACCCTGCATCCTCCAACTCCTAGAACACACAGGCACCCTGTCCTCCTCCAACTAGGAAAAAACTCCCAGCGTGTACAGAGAGTATGCACTCCTCCAGCTGAGTGAACTACTGCTTCCAGCATGCACAGACAGCCTGCCCTCCTCCAACTGATGGGGAACTACCACTCCCAGCATGCACAGATACCCTGCCCACCTCCAATTGAGAGAAGACCACAGCCCCCAGCATGTACAACTGGAGGAGGACAGTACATCTGGTTGTGTTGGGAGTTGTAGGCAAGTTGACTGTACATGCTGGGAGTTGTAGTTCTCTTTAAAAAGGACAGCGTGCCTGTGCATTCTGGGAGTAGTAATTCTCTGCTAGTGTTTGGCAGGGTGACTGTACATGCTGGGAGTTGTAGTTATTTGTCAGATGAGGGCAGGGTGTCTGTACAGCTTGGGAGTTGTAGCGTTCTCTCACTTGGAGGAGGGTAGGGTGTCTGAGCGTAAACTACAACTCCCAGGATGAACACAGACCCTGCTCTCCTCTAAATGAAGAGCTTCAACTCCCAACATGTACAGTCACCCTGCATCCTTCAATTCCTAGCCCACACAGGCACCCTGTCCTCCAACTGAGAAAGAACTACAACTCCCAGCATGTACAGAGAGCCTGCACTCCAACTGAGTGAACTACTACCTGTGGCATGTACAGACACCCTGCCCTCCTCCATCTGATGGAGAACTACAACTCCCAGCATGCACAGACACCCTGCCCACCTCCAACTGAGTGAACTACTGCTCCTATCATGCACAGACACCCTGCCCTCCACCAACTGATGGAGAACTACTACTCCTAGCATGCACAGACACCCTGCCCTCCACCAACTACTGGAGAACTACTAGTCCTAGCATGCACAGACACCTTGTCCTCCACCAACTACTGGAGAACTACCACTCCCAGCATGCACCAGTACTCCTGCTCTCCTCCAATTGAGAGAAGACTACAGCCCTCAGCATGTACAACTGGAAGAGGACAGTACATCTGGTTATGTTGGGAGTTGTAGTTCTTCATGAGTTGGAGGCAAGTTGACTGCACATGCTGGGAGTTGTAGTTCCCTTAGAAAAGGACAGAGTGCCCGTGCATGCTGGGAGTAATAATTCTCTGCTAGTGTTATGTACAGGTTGGAAGTTGTAGTTCTCTTTTAGTTAAAGGGGGCAGTGTATGTGTTTTACTTGCTGGGAGTTGTGGTTCTCTCTCAGTTGAAGGAGGGCAGGGCGTTTGTATTTGCTGCAATTTGTAGTTCTCACAGTTGGAAAAGGGTAGGTTGCCTCTGTAATATGCTGGGGGTCATAGTTCTCTCTGTTTGGGAAGTGTGGGGTGGGGGTGGGGGTGGTCTGTACTTGCTGGAGTTGTAGATTTTCTTCATTTGGAGGAGGCAAGGTGACTACATGCTGGGAGTTGTAGTTGTCCTTCATTTGCAGGAGGGCAGGGTGTCTGTACATGCTGGAAGCTGTAGTTTTCATTTGGAGGAGGGCAGTGTGTTTGTGCATGCTGGGGGTTATAGTTCTCCATCTATTGGATTAGGGCAGGGTGTCTGTACATGCTGGGAGTTGTAGTTTTCCATCTATTGGAGTAGGGCAGGGTGTCTGTACATGCTGGGGGTTTTAGTTCTCCATCTATTGGAGGAGGGCAGGGTGTCTGTACATGCTGGGAGTTGTAGTTTTCCATCTATTGGAGTAGGGCAGGGTGTCTGTACATGCGGGGGGTTGTAGTTCTCTATCTATTGGAGAAGGGCAGGGTGTCTGTACATGCTGGGGGTTGTAGTTCTCCATCTATTGGAGGAGGGCTCGGTGTCTGTACATGTTGGGTGTTGTAGTTCTCCATCTATTGGAGAAGGGCTCGGTGTCTGTACATGCTGGGGATTGTAGTTCTCCATCTATTGGAGGAGGGCTTGGTGTCTGTACATGCTGGGGGTTGTAGTTCTCCATCTATTGGAGGAGGGCAGTGTGTCTATAAATGCTGGTGGGTTTTAGTTCTCCATCTATTGGAGGAGGGCAGGGTGTCTGTACATGCTGGGAGTTGTAGTTTTCCATCTATTGGAGTAGGGCAGGGTGTCTGTACATGCGGGGGGTTGTAGTTCTCTATCTATTGGAGAAGGGCAGGGTGTCTGTACATGCTGGGGGTTGTAGTTCTCCATCTATTGGAGGAGGGCTCGGTGTCTGTACATGTTGGGTGTTGTAGTTCTCCATCTATTGGAGAAGGGCTCGGTGTCTGTACATGCTGGGGATTGTAGTTCTCCATCTATTGGAGGAGGGCTTGGTGTCTGTACATGCTGGGGGTTGTAGTTCTCCATCTATTGGAGGAGGGCAGTGTGTCTATAAATGCTGGGGGGTGTAGTTCTCCATCTATTGGAGGAGGGCAGGGTGTCTGTACATGCTGGGAGTTACAGTTCTCTCAGTTGGAGCCAGACAAGGTTTAAATACATACTGGGAGATAGACACTCAAATCTGATAAAAGAACTACTGTTCTTGGGTTGGGAATACGCACCATTACTGATCACAAATCTACAGATAAAGTGAGAATTCCCATTAGGGGACAATGCCATCACCCTACAATTCTACATCCATCGTGTCGCACAGAAGACAAACTGCCAATACTCCAGGTACTGAGGAGACTTTATGTGTTTTATACACCAACAACCATCACCGGCAACAAATGAAAATTCCAAAACACATGAATCTCTTCCAGTCATGCTGAGTAATCACCAGTGGAAATTGGGCATTCTTTGTGCTTTTATGGGTGATTTTGCATGTCTCAAGTTCCTTATAAACATTCTGACGCTTCATAAAATAATAAAAAAAAAAAAAAAACCCTGTTCTACTGCCCATGTCAGCTACATCCCATTATGTGTCTGGAGACTGAAAATGAAAAAAATAATCTAAATTCGAAGAAAAATCCAAACAGGGCGGAGCCAACGTACAGAAAAGGGAGAGAGAACACTAAATACAAATATGAACTGAATATAACCAGTCCTATCCATCAGAACTACAAGAGGGAGTATTGGGGTATAATAGAGGGACAGAGGGGGGATTAGGATATAATAGAAGATAGAGGAGGGATTGGGGTATAATAGAAGATAGAGGAGGGATTGGGGTACAATAGAGGGATTGGGGTATAATAGAAGATAGAGGAGGGATTGGGGTACAATAGAGGGACAAAGGAGAGATTGGGGTGTAATAGAGTGATGATTGGGGTATAATACAAGATAGAGGGGGGATTGGGGTATAATAGAAGATAGAGGAAGGATTGGGGTATAATAAAGGGGAAGATTGGGGTATAATAGAAGGACAGAGGAGGGATTGGGGTGTAATAGAGCGAGGATTGGGGTATAATAGAGGCACAGAGGAAGGATTGGGGTATAATAGAAGATAGAGGGGGGATTGTGGTATAATAGAGTGACAGAGGAAGGATTGGGGTAAAATAGGATAGTGAAAGGATGGGAGTATAATAGAAGGACAGAATGAAGGTTTGGGGTAACAGAAAAGGACAAGGGGTATAAGACCCCTTTCACACTGGGGCGGTTTGCAGGCGATATTGCGCTAAAAATACCGCCTGCAAACCACCCCTAAACAGCCTCCGCTGTTTGTTCAGTGTGAAAGCCCGAGGGCTTTCACACTGAAGCGGTGCGCAGGCAGGACGGTGAAAAAAGTCCTGCAAACCGCTTTTTTGGAGCGGTGAAGGAGCGATGTATTCACCGCTCCTTCACCGCTCCTGCCCATTGAAATCAATGGGACAGCGCGGCTATAGCCGCGCTGTACGAGGGATTTTAACCCTTTTTCGGCCGCCAGCGGGGGTTAAAACCGCACCGCTAGCGGCCAAATACCACTGCAAGAACGACGGTACAGCAGCGCTAAAAATAGCGCTGTTGTACCGCCGACGCCCCCACCGCCCCAGTGTGAAAGGGGCCTTAGGGAGGGGGTTTGGGGTCTTTATATCTGGATCCTGATTGGATCAGCGTTGGGTCGACACATGATCACAGTATGCAGTAAATCTTGGGTTCGTCCTCTGGGCTCAGAAATGCCTCCATCGTGTGACCAGCACCATCCATCATCACGGTGCCCGGGTCGGTGAGGTCCAAGGTTGCAGGTTCTTCACTGTCCAATAAGAGGCTGAGAAAGCTGCCAGGACCAAAGATCAGATCCCTGTCCATGTTGTTATCACAGTCCAGTGATCGGGAAAGCCGATGGATGAGCAGGGAACTGGTGTTATCTGAGAGAGGAGCACAGGTCGTCACTCACCACAATCCTCTACAATTCCAACAACAAATACAATCCATCAATAGAGGAAACGCTGTGACCAACCAAATGATCTGCTCAGGTTTAATTCTGAACTCCGGGCACAAAATGTTAATTTAAAAAGAATCCTTAATAGCCACAAATGATATAAATCCACATTGTGTGCACCACTTCCTTTACAGACCCAGATATTACCTTGTGAGGGTAGCAGTTACATCATCACTGGGCTGTACATAACCTGTGCAGAGAGCAGAGCTGTGGGAGGGGCTCAGCAGGTCCCACCCACTACAGGCTCCCTGCAGAAAACTACAGGAGTGGGCGGAGACAAGACCGGTCACCCTGCACAAGGAGAGAGCTCAGCAGTGAGCGGTCTTTATTACAGGAAATCTCACACTGGATTACTGCTCAGATCTGGAATAAATACACAAAGATCAACGAGATTCAGGAAGAATACACATGACCAATGGAATTAGACAATATTTGCCAATCCCGGAGTTCAAATTTAAAGACCTGGTACAGGGATAATACTCAGGATATAGATTCCACTACTACACACAGGCACTCCATCAAAAGTGACAATTACAGAGGTTAGGGGACAGACAATATAACATCGCCAGAGGCGGAGCTTACAATGGTCAGATTTTATTCACCTGGTTCATCAAAAGAAACAAGAAGCTGCTTCAAAAGTCCTGGCTGGGGTTCGGTGGTCTTTTGTTTGTCTCTTAAAGTCCATCTAAAACTCCCCTATCCAGAGGAGATCTACTGGCAGGCTCATAAGGTAATAAAATCAAGTTACGGGGACCCATACTACTCTCAAGTGTAATTCCGTGATTCTGGGACCCCCTACTGCTCTCAGCTGCCATTGCATGCCTCCAATGGCCCCATCACACTCTTAGGTGTCATTCCATGGCTCCAGGGACCCCATACTACCATCACGTGTCATTCCATGGCTCCAGGGACCCCATACTACCCTCACATGTCATTCCATGGCTCCAGGGACCCCATACTTCCCTCACATGTCATTCCATGGCTCCAGGGACCCCATACTACCCTCACATGTCATTCCATGGCTCCAGGGACCCCATACTACCCTCACATGTCATTCCATGGCTCCAGGGACCCCATACTACCCTCACATGTCATTCCATGGCTCCGGGGGCCCCATACTACTCATAAGTGTCATTCCAAATATCTCTAGGAGCTCTGTAACACTCTCAGCAACCATTACATGGCTACTCTTAAGTGTCATTCTATGGCTCCAGGGGCCCCTTAATACCATGAGGTGTCATTTCATGGATCCTAAGTTTAATACCACCCTAAAGTGTCATTCTGTGGCTCCAAAGGAACCATACTACTCTCATCTGTGCTTCCATGCCTCCAAGGGCCCCGTTCTACTCTCAGGTATCATTCCATGGCGCTGGGGGCCCCATACTACCCTCACGTGTCACTTCATGGCTTGGGGCCCTATACTAATCTCAGTTGTCATTCTATGGCTCTAACAGCTCTGTAACACTCTCAGCTATTTCTCCATGGCTCCAGGGGACCTATACTACTCAGGTTTCATTCCATGGCTTTGGGGTCCCTTACTACTCACCGGTGTTATTCCATACTTGGGGAACCCCATAATACTCTCAGGTGTCATTCCATGGCTCCTGGGGCCTTGTACTACTTTCAGGTGTCATTCCATGGCTTTGGGGCCCCTTACCACTCACAGATGTTATTCCATACTTGGGGAGCCCCATACTACTCAATACTTGGAGGGCCCCATACCACCCTCATTCCATGGAGCTCTTTAACACCCTAAACTGCCATGCCATGCCTCTGGGGAACTATACTACTCTCAGGTAACATTCCATGTCTCTAGGAGCTCTATAACACTTTAGCTGTGATTCAGTGCCTCCAAGGGCCCCATACTACTCTTCTGTGTCAAGCCATAGCTCTGGGGCCCCTCATTAGTCTCAAGTGTAATTTCATGACTCATAGGTCCTATACTACTCTCAGCTGTGATTCCATGCCTCTAGGGGCCCTGTCATACTTTCAAGTGTCATTCCATTGTCATTCTGGGGGCCCCATATTACTCGCTTGTGTCATTCCGTGGCTCCAGGGGACTACTACTAGGATACTACTCTCAGTTGTAATTTCAAGACTCCTAGGTCCCACACTACTCTTATGCGTTATTCCATGGCTATAAGAGCTCTAATACAGTCTCAATGGTCATTTCTTGGCTCCAGGGGCCCCATACTACTCTCAGGTGTCATTCCATGGCTCCAGGGGCCCCATGCTAGTCTCAGGTGTCATTCTATACTTGGAGGGCCCCATACTACCTTCATTCCATGGCTAGAAGCTCTATAACACCCCAAGCTGCCATCCCATACCTCCGGGGACCTATACTACTCTCAGGTAACATTCCATGTCTCTAGGAGCTCTATAACTCTCTCGGATGTCATTCCATGGCTCTGGGGACCCCATACTACCCTTAGGTGTCAACCCATGCCTCCGGAAGCCCCATCATACTCTCAATTGTCAATTAATTTCTGAGGGCCCCAAACAACTCTCAGTTTGTCATTTCAAGACTCCTAGGTCCCACACTACTCTCAGGGGTTATTCCATGGCTATAGGAACTCTAATCCAGTCTCAGCTGCCATTCCATGCCCCCAGGAGTCCTATACTACCCCCAGGTACCATTCCATGGCTTTGGGGCCCATTGATGTTATCAGGTGTCATTTCATAGCTTTGGGGCCCCTTATTATCTGGTGTAATTTCATGACTCCTAGGTACCATACTACTCTCAAGTGTCATTCTATTTCTCCAGGGGCCCCGTACTACTCCCAGGTATCATTCCATGGCGCCGGGGGCCCCATACTACCCTCAGGTGTCACTTCATGGCTCATGGCCCCCTACTAATCTCAGTTATCATTCTATGGCTCTAAGAGCTCTGTAACACTCAGCTATTTCTCCATGGCTCCAGGGGACCTATACTACTCTCAGGTTTCATTCCATGGCTTTGGGGCCCTTTACTACTCACCGGTGTTATTCCATACTTGGGGAGCCCCATACTACTCTCAGGTGTCATTCCATGGCTCCAAAAGCCCCATACTACTCAGGTGTCATTGCATGGCTCCAGGGGCCCCATACTACTCTCAGGTGTCATTCCATGGCTTTGGGGCCCTTTACTACTCACCGGTGTTATTCCATACTTGGGGAGCCCCATACTACTCTCAGGTGTCATTCCATGGCTCCAGGAGCCCCATACTACTCTCAGGTGTCATTCCATGGCTCCAGGGGCCCCATGCTACTCTCAGGTGTCATTGCATGGCTCCAGGGGCCCCATACTACTCTCAGGTGTCATTCCATGGCTCCAGGGGCCCCATGCTACTCTCAGGTGTCATTGCATGGCTTTGGGGCCCCTTACTACTCACCGGTGTTATTCCATATTTGGGGAGCCCCATACTACTCTCAGGTATCATTCCATGGCTACAGTGGCCCCATACTACTCTCAGGTGCTGTTCCATGGCCCCAGGGGCCCCATACTACTCTCAGGTATCATTCCATACTGAGTGTGTGTGTGTATGTGTGTGATACTACTCTCAGGTGTCATTCCATGCTTGGGGGCCCAATACTACACTCAGGTGTCATTTCATACTGGGGGATACTCTCAGGTGTCATTCCATTATTCTGGGGGCCCCATACTACTCTCATGTGTCATTCCATGGCTCCAGGGGCCCCATACTACTCTCAGGGGTCACTCCATGGCTCCAGGGGCCCCATACTACTCTCAGGTGTCACTCCATAGCTCCAGGGGCCCCATACTACTTTCAGGTGTCATTCCATGGCTCCAGGGGCCCCATAATACTCTCAGGTGTAGCTCCAGGGGCCCCATACTACTTTTAGGTGTCATTCCATGGCTCCAGAGGCCCCATAATACTCTCAGGTGTCATTCCATGGCTCCAGGGGCCCCATAATACTCTCAGGTGTCATTCCATACTTGGGTGGGCCCCATATTACATTTCATACTGGGGGATACTCTCAGGTGTCATTCCATTACTCCAGAGGGCCCCATACTACTCTCAGGTGTCATTCCATTACTCTGGGGGGCCCCATACTACTCTCAGGTGTCATTCCATTACTCTGGGGGGCCCCATAATACTCTCAGGTGTCATTCCATCACTCCAGAGGGCCCCATACTACTCTCAGGTGTCATTCCATTACTCTGGGGGGCCCCATACTACTCTCAGGTGTCATTCCATTACTCTGGGGGGCCCCATACTACTCTCAGGTGTCATTCCATTACTCTGGGGGGGCCCCATACTACTATCAGGGAACGGCAGCTTCCATCTGAGCCTGCTCACACAGGTCCTCTTCATTGGTAATAGTGTGGTCACTCACCAATCAAATCGTTCAGATCTTGGGAGGTGTTCATTGGGCTCAGATCTGTGAGAAGCTCCTCTGACCTGGATGGTGATAAGAGACGAGAGACGGGTGACATCCCCAAACAGATGATACAAGAAAAATCTGCAACATGACAGAGAGGAGCCAATCCTGGGGGGGGGGGGGGGGGGGGGTCTACAAACCACCCTTCTCCAAAAACAGGAGCACCTGTCTGGGGGGCAAATCTGGCAGATCCACGATTAGTTGATTCATTTTGGGAAATAACAGCCAAACGGTCCATGTAAATCCTGCTGATGTATCTCATACATGATAAACCTTCGGGTGGCCATACACACTACAATCTGTAATAGCAGAACAGACCTAAACCTTCCATTCACTTTACATCCAATCATGCAGGCCCCTCAAATGACCATATCCTGACTGGATACAAATTGGTTGGATAGATTGGGTTGTCCTCATATTTTGGTTTTGGTAAATCTAAAGTTGATTGTGCAAAGATTGTAACGTGTATAGTAAACCTAAATGAAGGTTGTACAATGAGATTGTAGGTGAGACACACACACACACACACACACACAACGGGATGTCAGATGATTTGATGATCACACCATTTTTGGCACAAAATCGCCAAAAAAAAGGCATGAGATGGGAGAAAACTGAAAATAGGCGCTGCTATCGTTCCTCCAATCTGATTGCCATTGAATCTGCTGAA
Source organism: Aquarana catesbeiana (assembly GCF_042186555.1). Taxonomy (NCBI): domain Eukaryota; kingdom Metazoa; phylum Chordata; class Amphibia; order Anura; family Ranidae; genus Aquarana; species Aquarana catesbeiana. Next base: position 17,201,843 of record NC_133330.1, read on the forward strand.
ATCTGGCACCGCGTCATGTGTGAGCGTTTGATATGAACAGATTGATATCTGGGTGTCCATGTGACCAGTCCCGGCCAATCCCCATTCATCACAGTAAATATAAAGATGGTGCTGGGGATGCTCTGTGTCCCATTGGGGAGATTTACCTTCATTTCCTGCCCTGCAGACACAACAGGAAGTGAGACAAACTGGGTGATAACATTTTGGATCTCCTATCATTTCCTGTCTTGGTGACACCAGGACACAGAGATGAAATCTCCCCCTCCCTTGAAGTACACGGTCATGGGGTCGTCATACCTGCTCTCGCTCCATGTGGGAGATCTCCGGATGGCGGACGGAGGCGTAACTTTTTTCTTTTTGGAAGTTGTCTTCTCCCCCTCATCGGTCTGGCAGGTCCATTTCACCTTCTTGGTGCTTTCAGTGAAGGATGGGCCAGAGCGACGCCTGTCCCGATTGGTCGGTCGGTGAGCGTTCTCCAGAGCTCGTGTGATGGCGGCGGAGAGCTCCTGCCTGCATCTCATCACCTTCTCCGACATGGCGGCTGCCCCGGAGACACACAGCCAACTTTACACCCTGATGGTGTCTGTGTTACCCACGGCAACCAATCAAGATCGCAGCTGTCCAGTGCAAGTTGAGTAGGCTGAGCTGGTTGCTGTGGGCAACAGACACAGTGGGGGTAGGTAGACTGAGTCCGTTGCTTTGGGCAAGACACTGTGCAGGTAGGCCGAGCTGGTTGCTATGGGCAACAGACAGTGCAGGTAGGTAGAGTGAGTCAGTTGCTTTGGGCAAGACACAGTGTAGGTAGGTAGGCTTAGCGGGTTGCTATGGGCAACAGACAGTGCAGGTAGGTAGGCTGAGCTCGTTGCTATGGGCAACAGGCACAGTGCAGGTAGGTAGACTGCGCTGGTTTCTATGGGCAACAGACAGTGCAGGTAGGTAGGTTGAGCTGGTTTCCTATGGGCAACAGACACAGTGCAAGTAGGTAGGCCGAGCTGGTTGCTATGGGCAACAGACACAGTGCAGATAGGTAGGCTGAGCTGGTTGCTATGGGCAGCAGACAGTGCAGATAGGTAGGCCGAGCTGGTTGCTATGGGCAGCAGACACAGTGCAGATAGGTAGGCTGAGCTGGCTGCTATGGGAAACAGGCACTTTACAGTGGAAATAAATCCAATTTAATAAATTCCAAAACAGTTCCAGTTAAAAGTGGAACATAACCAAATGTTCCCCAAGGTGTGCCCTGAATAACGCCTGTCACCGTTGTTTGTGCGCTCCGACGATCTGTCAGGCCATCAAATGGCTGGTGTGATAACTGATCACAAGTTCAGCACCATAGCAACTGCAGATGAAACAGAGGCCAAGATGGCGGCTTCCTTGGCTGTAAAGTATAGGAGGGTTTAGATCCACTTTAGGTCACGCCTCTGCTGAGAACAGGATCCGGTGTGCCCTTAACTGAGCTTTCATGCCCTCCAATGGCTGCTGTCGTAGCTGGTCACATGAGGCACCATGGCAACCTCAGATGTAAACAGAAGCCAAGATGGCTGCCATCCTCAGTGAACAAACTTAGTTCTTCTTTAAATTGTGCAGCCAAATCAGATTTCAATATTTTATTCCCGAACATGGACTAAATGAAAGCTGGGATCTGATTGGTTGTTATGGTTTGCTCTACTACAATGGTTTGATAACAATATCTCCTGTAGCAGCAGTTTCCTATCTGAGGTAAAGAGGTGACAAGGGGCCGGTAAATGGGATGACTGCTGAGGATAAGATGGATGGAAGGCCGGGATTATTTCCCATTAAACAGGCAGCCGTAGATTTGGGGGAGGGGGGGGGGGAATCAGGGTGCATATGTGGGGCGGTGGCAGTAGTGACCCCTGGACATGGTGGGTCCCTGGAATTGGAGGGGGGGAGGGGTGGATTCTTATGAACAGAGCATGTAGGACAGTTCACGAGGACTACATAAATGTTGTAGGCAGAGGGTGCAGGGTTCACCCCCGGACCTCAGAGTGCCTCGGGAGAATTTGGTATGCCATCAATTTTTAGGCTGGATTTAGGGGACAAGAACAGGATGAATTCTTAAAGATTTACTTCACCATAAGGAAAAGTAAGGGTCCCAACACTGAACCTTGGGGCAGACCTCTACCAATACTGAACCTTGGGGTACACCACCGACAGTACTGAACCTTGGAATACACCACCGACAGTACTGAACCTTGGAATACACCACCGACAGTACTGAACCTTGGAATACACCACCGACAACACTGAACCTTGGAATACACCACCGACAACACTGAACCTTGGGGTACACCACCGACAACACTGAACCTTGGGGTACACCACCGACAACACTGAACCTTGGGGTACACCACCGACAACACTGAACCTTGGGGTACACCACCGACAACACTGAACCTTGGGGTACACCACCGACAACACTGAACCTTGGGGTACACCACCGACAACACTGAACCTTGGGGTACACCACCGACAACACTGAACCTTGGGGTACACCACCGACAACACTGAACCTTGGGGTACACCACCGACAACACTGAACCTTGGGGTACACCACCGACAACACTGAACCTTGGGGTACACCACCGACAACACTGAACCTTGGGGCAGACCTCTACCAATACTGAACCTTGGAGTACACCACTGACAACACTGAACCTTTACACCACTGACAACACTGAACCTTGGGGTACACCACTGACAACACTGAACCTTGGGGTACACCACTGACAACACTGAACCTTGGGGTACACCACTGACAACACTGAACCTTGGGGTACACCACTGACAACACTGAACCTTGGGGTACACCACTGACAACACTGAACCTTGGGGTACACCACTGACAACACTGAACCTTGGGGTACACCACTGACAACACTGAACCTTGGGGTACACCACTGACAACACTGAACCTTGGGGTACACCACTGACAACACTGAACCTTGGGGTACACCGCTGACAACACTGAACCTTGGGGTACACCGCTGACAACACTGAACCTTGGGGTACACCGCTGACAACACTGAACCTTGGGGTACACCGCTGACAACACTGAACCTTGGGGTACACCACTGACAACACTAAACCTTGGGGTACACCACTGACAACACTGAACCTTGGGGCAGACCTCTATCAATACTAAACCTTGGGGCAGACCTCTATCAATACTGAACCTTGGGGTACACCACTGACAGTACTGAACCTTGGAGTACGCCACTGACAACACTGAACCTTGGTGTACACCACTGACAACACCTAGGCCCCATTCACATCTGCGCAGTGTGACGCACCTCTTTTTTCACACTTTTTATTTGTGTGTAAGTTACATGACAGCCCATCTCACTTGAATACATGTAACAAAACAGGCCAAAGTAACTCCTGAAAACTTTTTTTTTTGCAGTGAGCCTCATGCATTTTTGAAATAGGCATTTTTTGGGTGCTTTACGCACATTTTGTCTTGCAACTGCTACCCGCCTTAGGGGTGTCATTATGAATTGATGGTACCACAAGAGTGATGCGTGTTTTGGCACAATGCTAAAGTTTGATCGGGGCCCAAATCTTTGGGCACACCTCTACCAACACCGAACTTTGGAGTATTAAGAGAGGTATGGACTCCAGAGAGAGAGATATCATTTTGCCCCTGTTCAAATCATTAGTAAGACCTCATCTGGAATATGCAGTTCAGTTTTGGACACCAGTTCTCAAAAAGGATATCGGGGAACTGGAGAAAGTGCAGAGAAGGGCAACCAAACTGATAAGAGGCATGGGGGAGCTCAGCTATGAGGAAAGATTAGAGGAACTGAATTTGTTCACTCTTGAGAAGAGGAGAATAAGGGGGGATATGATCAACATGTTTAAATATATAAGGGGTCCATATAGTGAACTTGGTGTTGAGTTATTCACTTTACGGTCAACACAGAGGACAAGGGGGCACTCTTTACGACTGGAGGAAAAGAGATTTCATCTCCAAATACGGAAAGGTTTCTTCACAGTAAGAGCTGTGAAAATGTGGAATAGACTCCCTCCAGAGGTGGTTCTGGCCAGCTCAGTAGATTGCTTTAAGAAAGGCCTGGATACTTTCCTAAATGTACATAATATAACTGGGTACTGACATTTATAGGTAAAGTTGATCCAGGGAAAATCCGATTGCCTCTCTGGGATCAGGAAGGAATTTTTTCCCTTGCTGTAGCAAATTGGAGCATGCTCTGCTGGGGTTTTTTGCCTTCCTCTGGATCAACTGTGGGTATAGTATTGGGTATATTGGATTGTACGTTTTTTTTTTTTTTTTATGGTTGGACTGGATGGACTTGTGTCTTTTTTCAACCTGACTAACTATGTAACTATGTATAACGCAAACACTGAACCTCAGGGAGATCTCTACCAACACTGAACCTCGGGGGGTTCACCATTAACAACACTAAAAACATATGTGTACACCACTAATAACCCTTATCTTTGGGGTACACCACTGGTAACCCTGAACCTTGTGGTACAACAACTCTACCAACATTGAACCTTAGGATACAGCACAAACAATGAACCTTAGGTAGACTTCAATCAGCACTGAACCTCAGAGTACACCACAAACAATGAAGCTCGGGGTACACCACTAACACTCAACCTTTGACTACTTTTAAACCTTGGACTACATCATGAATAACACCGAACCTTGGGGGTACACCACTACCAAACACTGAACCTTGGGGGTACACCTCTACCAAACACTGAACCTTGGGGGGTACACCTCTACCAAACACTGAACCTTGGGGGGTACACCTCTACCAAACACTGAACCCTGGGGGTACACCTCTACCAAACACTGAACCTTGGGGGTACACCACTACCAAACACTGAACCTTGGGGGTACACCTCTACCAAACACTGAACCTTGGGGGTACACCTCTACCAAACACTGAACCTTGGGGGTACACCTCTACCAAACAGTGAACCTTGGGGGTACACCTCTACTAAACACTGAACCTTGGGGGTACACCTCTACCAAACACTGAACCTTGGGGGTACACCTCTACTAAACACTGAACCTTGGGGGTACACCTCTACCAAACACTGAACCTTGGGGGTACACCTCTACCAAACACTGAACCTTGGGGGTACACCTCTACCAAACACTGAACCTTGGGGGTACACCTCTACCAAACACTGAACCTTGAGGGTACACCTCTACTAAACACTGAACCTTGGGGTACACGACTAACTGAACCTTTGGCAACCTTGGACTACATCATGAACATCTATAGAAAAAAAGGAGGCCCTAAGGCCAACGTAGCGCTTGAAAATATGTGAAAATCGATGTGAAATGTGAATATACAGCTGCTAGCACTTTAAAGTCTAATACAAAAACTTCAGACAGGTATGGTATACAAAGTAAATGCAGCACTAGTAAAATTAGTGGTCAACTAAACAAGTGATGTGAGTGAAAACAAACAAAATTCCATTAAAGAAAAATCAAGTGAAAAGAAAACTAAAGCAAGGTCCTACTGAAATTAAAATCCATATATCAAACAATGAACACCCATCCATATAAGAGTGATAGTTTGCAGTGGAACAATCCGTGAAGAGATACTTCATATAAGTGCATCCAACTCCACACCCAGGTGAGAAAGTAATCTGCTTACCAGATCGCTGTGACCACTAATCAGTGATCTCACCAAGCTTAGGGAATGGTTAGGTCTCCCCAGGACCTTTAAGCTGGATTCACACCTATGGCATTTTTAGTGCTTTTTGCATTTTGCAGATTTGCACTACAGAACATGTTCCATAGGAAACCATGTGAAATGGACTCTAGTGCAAATCTGCAAAATGCAAAAAGCACTAAAACTGCATAGGTGTGAATCCAGCCTTAAAAAGGCTGTCTGGAACTGTAGCTGGTGCCAATGGTACTCAAAAAAAACATAAAAACAAAGGCTCCCATAGCGTAATACTGCATAAAAACGGATTTAATAGAAGCAAATAAGTTTGCACTTACAAAGTAGAAGGCATTTAAAAGCGATGCAGCATTGTTGGTTAAAAACGGAACTGCAGCAACTCCAGAGACTTCTGTTCACTTCCTGTGTAATTCGCCCATCCACCTCCTGAGAGGAAAAAAACGTGATGACGTCACAGTCGTAGGATCCCTCTACGCGTTTCGTCACTAGCGGACATCAACTGGGGAATGGCCATAGTTTTCACATCACTTGTTTAGTTGATCACTAATTTTACTAGCGCTGCATTTACTTTGTATACCATACATCATGAACATCACTGAACCTTGGGGTACACCTCTACCAACACTGAACTTTGCGGTACACAATAAGAACACCGAAATTTTGAGATAAACCATTATTACTGAACCTTGGAGTACACCACTAACACTAAATCATTCAGTACCCCACTAACCCTAAACCTTGGGGTACCCCATAAACAACACTGAACCTTTGGCTACACTTCTACCAACACTGAACCTTGCTTGGGGTACACCACTAACACTGAATTTTGGGATAAACCACCATTGCTGAACTTTTGGCTACACTTTTACACTTACACAGTTTAGGAGATATTAACAAGTGATGCTGCCAGTGACATCACCGGTGCATACGCTCTGAAGAGTCAGGACAACCATGCCATACCTTCAGAGCTACGTGCCAGAGTGACGTCACCGTGGTTCTGGCCATTCACACAGCCGGGACTCGCGAACCAGGAAGGAAGTCTGGGTGAAGATGGCAGCTCCGGGTATCTGTGGCAGCGCTGGAGGGATCTGCTTTACAGGCAAGTCTGTCATAATGTGCTGCTAATATGTAGTGCATACTAGTACATTATGACTTAACCCTGCAGGGGGGGCCAATTAATTTTTATTTCAGTGGTGGTTTACTACCGCTTTACCAACGCTGAGCCTTGGGGTACACGCCTAAGAACACTGAATCTTGGGATAACCACTATTACTGAAATCTGCACCATGAACAAGACTAGACTTTCGGGGTACCCCTCTAATAACCTGAGACCATACAGAGTATGCATCATTCAGATCTATGCTTTGAATTTGGTCTTCAATCAAGTTTTCT